>NC_044915.1:13622326-13673999 GCF_001633185.2 Quercus lobata | reverse complement strand
TTTTAGTGACGAAAATTTCGTCACTAAATATATCAAAATTTTGTAAGAAATGGTTTTAGTGATGAAAATTTTCGTCACTATATGTGCCTGGATTTTCTTAAAAATAGTTTTAGTGACAAATTTTTTCGTCACTATATGTACCCGAACATAGTTTTAGTGACGAAATTATTTGTCACTAAATATGATTTAGTAAACTAAAGTGTTTTTAGTGACGAAATATTTTTGTCACTGAATAGTGTTTTTAGTGAGGAAAACATTTAGTGACGAAATGTTTTCGTCACTAAGTTTTTTTTTTTTTTTTTTTTTTTTAAATCAAATCAGACTTTTAGTTACGAAATTTTTCGTCACCAAGACTTTTAGTGACGGGGTTACAGTGATGAAATGAGTTTCGTCACTAAAGGTCCTTAGTGATGAAAAACTGGACTTTTAGTGACGAATTTTTTCGTCACTGAGAATACATTTTGTGGTAGTGATAATTATCTCCATAATATATAAAGCCAAAAAGCGAGTAGGAAATGCCGATCCTGGAAGTAAACAGAGTAAGGAACAGAAGAAATTGAATAAGCCTGGCAAATCTCAGGTTGTGTTTTATATGTCATTAATTATATAGAGCAGGGCACAATCTAACCATATGAAAATCTTTCATGATGTTGAGTAACTCCCGACAACTCATTGTTTAGTTTCAATCATTAGATTCCTTCACGATGACATATAAAAAAAATAAAATAAAATAAAAAGCAAAGAGAAAGACAAGTACACAGTGAGATGCTGCACAAACTCATGTGAGTTTGATCATACACAATCAAACAAGCAATTTATCAAACACATTATGAGCAACTCTTTGAAACTTTAAAATTCTAGTTAAAAAAAAAAAAAAAAGAAACCCCCAAATCAGAAACCCATTCACAAAAAACAAGAAATTACCCAATAAAAATCACAAACACAAACCAATAATCAAAAAACTGACCATAAAATCAAACTTACACAGAATAAACAATCACAAAGCCTAGGTTTAACCATAGTTCGTACGTCCATATATCACGAACTAAAAGGGTTGCAAGTGTTTAGATAAAAATAAACAAGAAACACAGATCCATATATAGCTACATATACAAATTTATGCAAGTTCACAATCTAGACTCACTCAAGCACTTTATCAAACACGTTATGAGCAATATTTTGAAACTTTAAAATTTAAGGAAAAAAAAGCAATCAAATCCAAAACCCACCCACAACTAACATGTTATTACCCCATAAAATCACAATTAATAAAAAATTACCCAATAAAATCACAAATTTAAAAACATAGTTATTTGATCCAACTCAAAAGAAACCCATGAAACAAAATGAAAAACAGAGTTTACCTTTGAAAGAAAAACCCAAGCGTGAGAGATGATTGAATGTGAAGAAGTTGTGTGAGAGAGAGACAACGTGAAGTGTGGAAGAAATCGTGTGAGAAAGAGGCAGAGAAGTCTTCAAGGCTAAGAGAGTTGAGAGAAATTTGAGACTGAATAGAGAAATAACGTGAATAATAACGTGAATTTATTTTATATAATCTGTCTGTAATTTTGTTAATTTAAAAAGGGTAATTTGGAGAATTCATTTAATCAATAATTTATCTACTCTACTTTCCCTCCAAATCTCTCCAATTTGGGGGAATTAAAAATGAGGGGTTAGAGGTAGTTGAAACCCCTCCCCCTCCTTTCTTGAAAAACTTCCAAACAAGTTAATTGAATTACTCCCCCTCCCTCTACTCTACTCCCCCTCCCTTTTAAACTTCCAAACAGGCCATAAAGGCAGCAACAAACTCACCCAGTAAACTGGAATTTTTGTTTGGGGTAGAGAGAGACTTTGTTTTCCTTTCTTATTCTGATTCCAAGTACTTTCGTCCCAAAGGTGAGCTTCATATCGATCAGTCCATATATGCTTCATCAATATGAACATGTACACAAACACAAATGCTTCATCAACATGAACATGAACACGAACACAAACACAAACACAAAGAAAGAAGAATAGAGAGCTTAAAAAAATGAAAATTTGCAATGAGATAGAACATGAACACAAATACAAACACAAATAGATTCGCTATCATCACCATCTCTCTGCTGTTTCTTCCACCGCCAGGTTCCAATTTTAATCCAGGATACGATATGACAACAACAGTGCCAAAGCCATGACAAAACCCTAACCCTAGCGGAGAGAGCGAAAGAGAGAGTATTTTTTATTTTTTTATCGGTGAGTTTGGCTTTCCTTTTTGATAATTTTTTTTTTTTTTTTTACTGAACTTTTTGATGAATTTGTTTGTTGAGAGTTTCTGACAAAGGAGTAAGGTATTTACGGATATGTCCTGGTTCGGGTTGTTAAAACTTAAAAGGGACGTAATTAACGGCAATGATGTGGGATTTGAAGTCTTGGACATGGTTTAAAAGTGTTTCTGAAGTGTACCAGGTGCAAGGTCTCAAAAAGTCCAACACACCCATAAACCCACTCTCTCCCGCTCAATTTCACCCAAACTCCTGAACGGCTGCTTAACCCCACCATCATCACTATCTCAGTTCTCTTTTCCCCTTTCCAACTAAACACAAAAATCTCTCATATTCTCTCTCAGGATTCCTCCCAAGGATTCCTCATTCCTCCCAAGACTGATCCAAGTAATATATAGGGGGTGTTTGGTAGAGTAGTTTGAGAATTGTTGTTTATAGTTTTTTGAAATATGTATGGGTGAAAAAGTGTGTGGAAATGTGTGTTATATTGTTTAAAATGTGAAAATGTGAGTTTGAACTCACTCACCAAATAGACCCATATAATTTTCTTGGACCAAGTGAATAAACTCTTCCACTATAACTAAAATTATAACAAATTTTACTGGGCCGCCTTCGATTTTACTCCTACTATTATACTATTTAAATTTTGATTCAATTAATATTGAAATCTTAGAAGCATTATTCACGAAATCTTCATTCTCAACCAAAAAAAAAAAAAAAAAAAAAGCATGAAAGCTTAACCGTGCACTACCTCACCGTACTGTGCCAGTAAATTTACTCAAGTTTCTTCCTGTGACATGATTCAATCATTCTCACAATCAACTTAATGTCTCACATATAAAATTACTCAATTTCTTGTTGTCAAATAAAAAACCGACTTAAATTTAACTTAGCTACGCATATAAAAATTAGTTGATGTCTTGGTCTGATTAATCATAGAACGGTAGACACAAAAAAAAATTTCAAATCTTATTCTAGTTTTCAAGAGAAAAATATAACTCAAGTAGTTAGGAGAAGTACTGTCTAAAATTTCTTTTACCACTGGGAACCCACATGACATGCAATATAATAAAACTACAAATATTCAAGAAGTGTACCCCATGGAAAACATAATATTTTGATAAACATTCAGCGGAATCAAACCTGCTTCAATTTTGAAATACATTTTCTGAGTAACAATGAATAAGTTACACATAGCTTGATCTTCCATAAACTTACTCAACACCAGAATCCGGTCATAACTTAAATATAGCAATCCTCCAGCAAGTCGACAGTGACTCTTGCAGATTGAGGGTTTATATGCTTTTTCTCCATTTGTCCATGGAAATAGGGATGAGAATGATCACTATTTGCTCAAAGAAATTTGACATCCAACTTTTCTTTTCAAGGAAAATACACCAATTCACAACCAAGATAGAGCTTATTGGACTGGCGGGTAATTGCATGAGCACAAATGGAACATGCAGCAAAAATTAAGAATGTAATAAATTGATAGAGAAGAAATATAACTTATTTATTTATTTTGATTGATAAAGAATAATAGAAGTGTTATAATGTAAGTCCTAAACTGAAAGAAAGACAACTAATTTGAAAATTGTATCTATGTTATTGGATTGAATAACATACACATATACATATACACCTGCCCACACACACCCAGACATACATACATACATTTATGATTTTATTATAATAAATAAGAATATGCATATATACCAATTCAGCAGCACCACCTCTTTGAGTAAAGAAAATAATATCATGGTACATTCCACTAGAAGGTTAAACTCCTGCATCCTCCATCCACTGCGATACATGCATCAAAATGACCAAAAAATAAAATAAATAAAAAAATATATATAGAGGAAGTTGAATTTCTACAACCTATTTCAAAGTATAAAAGTAAGATATTGGAACATGAAAGCTTGCATGTCACAATGTTATCTGGCCACAACTGTCCATATTTTGAATTCTTTTTAATAATACAACTAAAGTCAATTATACTTCGAATGGTTTTATAAAGTTGATTATACTTCGATTGGTTTTAACGTTATATCAATTGTTTCTTGACATGCATCATTATTATAAATATATTTATTAATAATTTTTTTGGTTAATCTAGGAAACAGTTGTGCATTGATTCCAGGTACAAATGATACATAGAAAGATATCCATATATAGCTTTTCAAAAAACAATCGAAGAGAAGGATAAGATGTTCATCCAAAAAAGAGAAGGATAAGATGTACAACAACAAAACATTGATATTTGAGGAAATGGAAAGATAGAGAGAGAAAGAGATGTGGGACCCATTCCTCACTCAGTATTATGGAAACCAAATCTTTGTAAATCAAGCACTTTTTGAGGCCGAGTTTTTGAAATGGGAAGAAGCATTTGTCTTCATCATCTCTCTCTTACATAAAATTAAAATTTAGGGTGGTATTTATTACACACACCCTATTATACATACTCATACACACATTGAAGGTCTGTAACTTCAAGTTATGATTTATGTGCAGTTTGAGTTTGTGTGTGTGAGTGTGTATAATAAGGTATGTGAACTAATTTTTACTCTAATTTTTTTTTCCTGCAAAAAATATCTTATGAGACATCTCTCTTTATAAGCATAGTTATTACAAGGAAGAAGAGAGGAAGAATTGCAAAATTTAGCGAACTAGCTAGTGCTTGTTTTAGAATGTGATCTGTCTAATCTCAGTCCTGACTTTGTTAGCTCTCAGTATTCCCTAATTGTGAGTGCACCAACTCTACCATTTCAATCCTCAACTATTTGATTACATCCTAAAATTACACTGTTTGAAATGCATCCAATCATACTTAGGTTTTTTGAGTGCTAGCGCTTTGATTTACTCCTCACTTCTCACTGACTTTCACACCTTGTATCCAATGTTATAATCACTTTTTTCCCCAAACATGCTAAAAAATTTATAATTCAACATTTTTCGGTCTATTCTCCTAAGTTATTAAAATTTGGGTTTACAACAAAAATTCGTACTTTCAAATTGTGAAAATTTTGGGTTTACAACAAAAACCAATTTGAAATTGCGAAAAGTGAAGAGAGAGAGAGAGAGAGAGAGAGAGAGAAATAATTAGTGGAGGCTTTAGGGTTTCAATCCAGTACAAGGACATTAAATATATAAAATATATATATATATATATATTTTGTGTAAAATATAGGATCCATTGGATTGCCGAAAAGGGAAAATTGACAAGGGAAATTTTTTTTCCACGAATAGTGAATAGTGGTGTAAAGTGTAAGTATAAATGATTTTCAAAACCGAACCGTTCAATGAACCGTTAAAGGAAGAGGTTCAAGGTTCAAGGTTCAAGGTTTTGAAGGTCGGACCGAGGTCAAACCGAAATCAAATCGTGAAAATGTCATAATTAATTTAATAATTATTTCAAAAATATAAATAAATTTATTAAATTAATAAAAATAGAAAAATAAAATTAAATAATAAAATTAAATGTATTTTTCTTAAATATTCCATAATTTATTTAACATGTCATTTTATTAACAAAAACAAAACAATAAATGCACTTAGATATTTTCAACAAAAATTGAAGTATAATAATAATAATAATAATATAAAAAGCTTTTTGTTCCATTCCATGTTGACAGAGTATTGGTTATAGTACAAAATTTTGAATTAAAGTAAGATTGTGCAATCAAAGCACGTGGGTGGGTGGCTCAACAAGCCAGCTATAGGCACTAGCACACTGCCACACTGCACACTTAACAAGAAGATATAAAACTAAGGTAGCGTTTGAATCCAGCGTTTCCTTCAATGTTTGCGTTTTGCGTTTTTCTTTTTTTTTTTGCTGCACGCGTTTCAAATTTTCTCTCGGCAGAGTGCACTGTTGAGCACTGATCATGCACTATTAAGCACTATTTACGCACTTCAAAAATAGAGGTTGTGACTTTGGTCTTCACGAAAGAAGAAGAAACATAAAAACATGCTCATCATAGAAGACAATGGTAGAGTGATCCGCGTAAGCTGTTTCATGTCTATTATTTTATTTTTCACTTTTTACAGTTTCCTTTGTTTTTTATTAATGTTATGAATACCGTTTTGGACCCATTTCGATTTGTTCATTGGAACGAAATATTTCAGTACTGGCCTATTTCAGCATCTCGTTCCAAAGTGTTTTGGAGTTACGCTATTTTATAATTATATATATAGAAATATATATATATATATATATATATTATTAATAAAAAAAATACCTATATAAATTATTAAAGGGTTTTAAAGAAGTTTTTTTTTTTTTTTTTTAAGAATACTAAGGGTCCATTTAGTACGTGTGTTTAAACAACTGTTTTCATTTTTTTTGGAAATACATGTGGGTGAAAAAGTGTGTGGAAATATATGTAATGTTGTTTAAAAACTGAAAACATGTATTTAAAATTATGTACCAAACAGCCCCTAAGTATTTTTAACACATACGGGGAGAGAGAAGAGAAGGTTTTTTTTTTAAGAAACTTACAGTGGTGTAAAAGTACATATTTCAACTAATATGTAATCTTTAAGCCCAAATAATAATAATAATAAGTATCAATTCAATCATTTATAAAATATAATAAGAGTAAGAAATAAAAAAAAAAATAAAAAATAAAAACCTTGATGTTAATATTAGTAGGTGGAACAGTGGAAGAGGGTTAAGGCTGGAACATTCATTCTTTTTGTTAGTCACGTGGTGCTCACAGAAACAAAACAAAGAAAAAATTCAAATTTTAAAACACAAGTGACAAAAGAGAAGAGTATGTGGGATGGCAAAAATAGAACAAATAAAAAATTTAAAACAAAAGACATAGCATTTAAGGAAGGGTAAGGAAGCTGACAAATAGTCAAATACATTACCTGTACAGCACAAAAATAGGGGCTGTTATACCATCTCTCAACTCCACACCTCACATGCGCCACTGAGCAGAAGCCATTTTGAAGTTGCTCTCTAGTGGCTGTTATACCGAAGTGAAAATTCGTCAAGAGCTCGGTGATAGCCTTGACACAAGCAAAGCTCTTAGAATGTGATCTCTCTTCTCTTTCTTAACTTTGCTACTTGCCATGCATCAGCATCAGTATGTCTGTTATCCAAAAAAAAAAAAGAAAAAAACTCAGTATATCCGCTTGTTCGTTTGGCCAAGTGTGAGTGCACAAACGCTATCATTTCAATCCTCAACAGTTTGATTACATCCTAAAACTACATGGTTTGAGATGCATCCAATCACACTTAGTTTTTTGCTTTGATTTACTTCTCACTCTTCAATGGCCTTCACACCTTGTATCCTTCACATCACTCATTTTTTTCATGGTAATTGAATTTGGTTCCATGTAGGTTATTAAAGCATAAGAAGGTGAAAAGATCAGGCATAGGAGGGCGTAAAGGCCCCTTCATTTACACGGTATTTGTGGTCCTCACAATTTTAGTATTTTCGAAGTTCTAAATTATAATTTTGCACCACCTAATATGAAAGGCAACATATATAGATTGGAGGAATGATTGTAATGTAAAGCGTGTGTTCAACTTGAATTATTAGGGGCAGATGCCTTTGTAATTCATCATAGGTAGCGTACTTAGGTAGAAATTTTTGTTTAGCATTTTTTACTATCTAATGTAAGTTTGATTGGTTGATATGTATTCTTTATTTTGGTGCAGATAACATGAGGAAGTTGGGTGTTATTAAGGCTCAGTCAAAGGGAGAGTTTGGGTCATCACTCTACTAGGGAAAAGTGAGAATATATAGCAATAAATATCAACAAATATTGTTGAACATACATATTATAGATCCGATACAGTCTTATTTTTACTCCAAATTTATGTTCTTAAGTGTAATTGGAAGGATCTCTATCCCAAACCTTCATATAATGCTTTTCCTATTTTATGGAAGATTTTCTTATATCACGTTGTGTTAGGGGATCATTATTATTTATCCTAAGATCAATCCAAAACATGATTGTCGCTATATACCAAATAGCATAAATATTGTTGTGCAATGCAGCGGAAGCTCTAATATCAATTATTGTAATTTGAGCCTAGTGGAAGCACATTATTCACATATTCAATAACTTTCTCATACTTACAAAACAAACAACTCTCAACACACAAGCATGGACAATCTTTCAACCCCAAATAATCTATGTACTACTCTTTGAAGAAACCCATCATATTCTTTTAGGAGTTTATCACCTCTCCTCAAGTGGAAGGAACATTGAGCAAAAACCACTAAACTCTTTGCAACAATATTTATTTATAAGGGTTCAATCCAATACCCATTACTTTTTCCATAAAAAATCATTTTCCTTATAGAATTCTTGTCTTCCACACCAAGTAAAACCTTTACTTCTAGGTCAAGTAAACTCAAACCAAAACTAATTAGGAATTTGAGGCAATATTCAACATGTATTGGGCAAAGAGTAATGTTACAGATATAAACTATTTTACAACATTTTTACAAATTGCTAATGTGACAAATTTTTACTAGTTCCAATATGAATCGATCACTAACATCACATTTTTACTTACAATAACTATTTGAAAAATACTAAATCTACATTAGCAATTTGTAAAAATGTTATAAAATAATTTATATCTGTAGCATTACTCTTGTGCAAAAAACTTGACTCATATGAAATCTTGAACTTAAATATCAAATGTGAAGGATGATCATGGTTGACTGATATTCTATGTCTAAGAAGAGTGGTGATCTTTGGTGTGTGATGGTTAAATATATGTGTATATATATACATATGATGGTTAAAGGTTGGAGAAGGAAACCAAGCTCCTTCAGACACAAGGCTTGGAAATTATTATCATCGTACGTGCTTGTGGACTTCGTGGAACGTGGAGGAAGAGGAATAGAAGAACTTTCTAGGGGGCATGAATTGTCAATTTTGAGGGTTAAATCGATGTTTGCCAGCTCCTTACTTAAGGGCATGATATTCTGCTTCAGTACTAGAGCGGGTCACATGAGTTTGTTTCTTACTTCGCCAAGAAATCAAAGAAGAATCAAGAAGAAAGCAATAACCAGTGGTGGACCTACGATCAGTGGGGTCTCTTACCCAATCAGCATAAAAAAATACAGGGAGAACAAAAGGAGACTGAGCAGAGTAGAAAAGGTCATGGAAGAGAGTGCCCTTTAGGTATCGAAAAATGCACAGAATAGTAGCATAGTGAGTCGATCGTGGAGCAGACAGATACTGGCTCACCTGGTGAACAACATAGGAAATGTCTGGATGAGTGACAGTGAGATAAACTAGACTGTTAGCCAAGCGTCTGTAAAGAGAGGGATTAGACAATGGTTTCCCTCCTGAGGGAGTAAGATATGCATTAAGCTCAACTGGAGTGTCAACAGTCTTGTTATTAGTGAGTTCAGCTCGAGACAAGAGTTCAGAGGCATACTTGGCTTGAGTAATATAAAGTCTATTTGTAGAATGAGTGATTTCAAGACCCAAGAAGTAGTTGAGATGTCCAAGATCTTTCATCTCAAATTGCTAACTGAGAAAATCCTTGAGTTCTTGAATGCCACTGAGGTCATCACCAGTTATGATCATATCATCCACATACAGGAGAAGTAATGGCGGGCCATGTAACCCAAGCGAGAGATGGTAGTGCTGAATTTGGCAAACCAAGCTTGCGGAGCTTGTTTAAGGCCATAAAGTGCACATCAAAGGTGACCCAGCGATGCGAGGGGTGCGTGGTTCAATCTCGCTGAAACTTTAGGCAGTGCGTGAGGGTGCGTGGAGCCTCTAATGATGGTTAGGTTTCCACCACCTCTGAGACCGGTCCCAAGCTCCGGTCCCATCCTCGGATCCTACACAATACACCCAGAATAATCAAAGATAATGCGATAACCCAACTCAGCTAATTGTCCCATAGAAAATAAATTGTAAGAAAGGTCAGGAATATTAAAGACCTCAGGGATCGAGAGGTTGGAGGTTGAAACGAAACCTATATTATGACGAGACATTGTGGAACTATTTACTGTGCGAATATTAAGAGGGTGTGGTGCAGGTTTAAGTTCAGAAAATAAGGACGAGTGAGGTGTCATATGATTGCAACAAGCAGAATCCATAAGCCAAGATGAAGAAGACATACCAGATAAAGTTGAGAGAGAAGAGGAATAAGATGCATTACCAACCATACAAATGACATTAGTGATGATGTTTTTAAGGTAATCTATGGACATGGTGAAAGTGTGTCTTGAAGACTTAGATTGCGCAGAGACGGGAGCCATTGGTCGGACACTTTCAATGTTAACAACAGTAGCAGCAAAAATTGAAATAACTGATTTGTTGCGATGATAGCAAGTCTCAATATTATGGCCAAAACGTTTGCAAAAGTTGCAAAAACATTTGCTAGATTGTCGGCGACGATTATTGCAACAAGAAGAAGACTTGTCCTTATTCTTCATTTAGAAGCAAAATATGCAAAGACGGACTGAAAAAATGAAATCTACGCGAAAAACTGGGTAAGGAGCACCTAGACAGCAAAGAGTCAACGGTCAACGGTGCGGTCAACTCATTGTGATGACGTCAGTTAGGGCTTAGGTGGATGCTGACATGGCGGCGATGGCGTCAGTAGGTGACCTAGTGGCGCTTGGGTGTGTGAGGCGCATGGTTCAATCTCGCCGAAACTTTGGGTGGCATGTGAGGGCATTTGGAGCCTCCGATGACGGTCAAGTTTCCATCAAGTAGTAGATCAGCGGAGGGCGATCTCAGTGGTACTTGCAAAAACACAATCGGGGCAAGGATCATGGTGATGATGGTATGGCAGTGGTCTCGAGACTCTAAACGACGGCAGTTGCAGGTCTGGAACCAAAGATGATGACTGAGATGCGTTAGAGGTTTAACCGTGAATGGTTGTAGTAGCAGTTGTAATGGCAGAAGCAATTGTGAGTCTAGAATAACACCAATGAGAAACAAGACTGTAAAGAAAAAGTCAGAGTGATGGCTCTGATACCATGTTAGAAATACTGAATGATTGTATTGTATTTCTTAAGTAATAGAATATACATGAGTGCCTTTTATATAGGAGGCAAAGTGTGCAGTAGAAGTAAGTGTGTTATACAAGTAAACAAGGTGGGCCTAAAGCCCACATACCCTATACATGTTAACAAAAATGACGGTGTTTTGGTGCACTCACAATTAGCCAAACGAACAAACAAACATACTGAATGATTTTATTGTATTTCTCAAGTAATAGAATATACATAAGTGCCTTTTATATAGGAGGTAAAGTATATAGTACAAATAAGTGTGTTATACAAGTAAACAAGGTGGGCCTAAAGGCCACATGCCCTAATACACGTTAACAAAAATGATGGTGTTTTGGTGCACTCACAATTAGCCAAACGAACGAACAAACATACTAAGAGCTAACAAATGCATGGCAAGTAGTAAAGTTAAGAGAGAAAGAGAGAGATTAGAGAGATCACATTCTAAGAGCACTGCTTTTGTCAGGGCTATAACAGCCACCAGAGAGCAACTTCTAAATGGCGTCTGCTTAGTGGTGTATGTGAGGTGGAGAGAGGAGAGGAGGTGTGCCTGAGACTGAGAGCAAAAGAAGAGTCAAAGCAACTTCGCTTTCTAGAGGAGACGGGCGAGTTGCTTGAATTTTTATGTTTGTCTTTGCATACGGTTTGAATAGGCCCTAAAATACACACACATAGATATGAGATATACAAACATGTGATATTCTTTTTTTTCTTTTGCTTTGGCCTTAGCATTCCCTTTCTCTTTGGAGTCTATGACTTATAGCATTTTTGTTTGTACATGCAAACCTATCCCTCTTTAATCCTAAAAGTAAATGAAGTAAAGCCCCCTTTAATAAAAGTGAAATGGTTTAAGCCCTCTTTATTTTCCAAAGAATGTAGGGTTTTCTTGCTTAATGCAAACGCATCACAGAAACACAGAAGCTTTTGTAAATATATTATAAACAATCTCGTTACTTTTTTTACAAAAAACTAATTTAAACTACTTGCTCAAAGCCGTCCAAAGGAAGAAAGAATATCTCAAATGTGTGTGCGCATTTAATTAGGGCCTACTCGAAGTGTATGCAATGATAGAAAAGAAGATCCATTAAAACTTAGGCAACCCCCCAGCTTTAGAGTTGAGAGAAATAAACAGACAATGTCAATGGAAAGTTTCCCATCTCCTCTTGAAAGCGAAGTTGCTTTGTCTCTACTTCAGTACTCTGCAGACTCAGCCACACCTCCTTGTCTTAACTCTCCACCTCACATGCAGCACTGAGTTGATGCCATATTGAAGTTGATCTCTGGTGGCTATTACATCGAAGTGAAAATCTGCCAAGAGCTTGGTGACAGCCCTAACACAAGCAAAGCTCTTAGAATGTGATCTCTCTAATCTCTCTCTTCAGTAGAAATTTTTGTTTTGCATTATTTACTATCCAATGTAAGTTTGATTGGTTGTTTGTTTTCTTTATTTTGGTGCAGATAGCATGAGGAAGTTGGGTGTTATCAAGGGCCAGTCATAGGGAGACTTAATTTGGATCATCACTATACTAGGGATGTTATGGTTTGGCGGATGGGGAAAAGTGAGAATAGCAATAATATCAACAAATATTGCTGAATATACATATTATAGATACAACAGTCTTATGGCATCTTTGCTCAAGTTTTACTCCAAATCTATGCTCTTAAGTGTGTAAATGGAAGGTTTCTATCCCAAACCTTCATATATATACTCTTCCTACTTTATGAAATATTTTCATCTATCATTACAAGAAAAAAGACATAATACAACAAATATTATTGCAACAAAAAAAATAATGGAGGTAATATATATACTATTGCATCTCTAGGTTGTTTTTTGTTGTAATAGTAACTTAAATTTATTACATCAATATGAGATTGTAGCAATAATTATTATGTTACATTGAAATGTGTTGTTGTAATAGGTAACTCTTTTTATACATTGAGATATGTTGTTGCCATAGGTAATCTTTTATTTCACATTGAGATTTTTTCAATCTATTACCACAGAGTTTATTACAACGGCTTGCATCAACTTTTTTGTCATTGGAATAACACTTATTGCAACGAGATTTTCAAACTAAATCATTGCAATATGTGGTACTTATTGCAACGAAAATCTAGTGTTACATAAACCTATTGTCTTGGAGTTTATTATAATGGCTTGCATCGACTTTTTTATCGTTGCAATAACACCTATTACAATGACATTAGTTGTTATGGCAATGACTTATTTTGTTGTATTAAATCTTTTTTCTTGTAGTGTATCACGTTGTGTTACGGCCTAGATCATTATTATTTTCCTTAACTTTGGTACTTGCCATGCATCAGCATCAGTATGTCTGTTATCCACCAAAAAAAAAAAAAAAAAAAAAAAAAACTCAGTATATCCGCTTGTTCGTTTGGCTAAGTGTGAGTGCACAAACACTATCATTTCAATCCTCAACAGTTCGATTACATCCTAAAACCACACAGTTTGAGATGCATCCAATCACACTTAGTTTTTTGCTTTGATTTACTTCTCACTCCTTAATGGCCTTCACACCTTGTATCCTTCACATCACTCATTTTTTTCATGGTAATTGAATTTGGTTCCATGCAGGTTGTTAAAGCATAAGAAGGTGAAAAGATCAGGCACAGGAGGGCATAAAGTTCCCTTCATTTATACGGTATTTGTGCTCCTCACAATTTTAGTATTTTCTAAGTTCTAAAGTATAATTTTGCACCTCCTAATATGAAAGGCAACATATTTAGATTGGAGGAATGATTGTAATGTAAAGCGTGTGTTCAGCTTGAATTATTAGGGGCTGGTGCCTTTGTAATTCATCATAGGTAGTGTACTTAGGTAGAAATTTTTGTTTAGCATTTTTTACTATCTAATGTAAGTTTGATTAATTGGTTGATATGTATTCTTTATTTTGGTGCAGATAGCATGAGAAAGTTGGGTGTTATTAAGGCTCAGTCATAGGGAGAGTTTGGGTCATCACTCTACTAGGGAAAAGTGAGAATATATAGCAATAAATATCAACAAATATTGTTGAACATACATATTATAGATCCGATACAGTCTTATTTTTACTCCAAATTTATGTTCTTAAGTGTAATTGGAAGGATCTCTATCCCAAACCTTCATATAATACTTTTCTTATTTTATGGAAGATTTTCTTATATCACGTTCTGTTAGGGGATCATTATTATTTATCCTAAGATCAATCCAAAACATGATTGTCGCTATATACCAAATAGCATAAATATTGTTGTACAATGCAACGGAAGCTCTAATATCAATTACTATAATTTGAGCCTAGTGGAAGCACATTATTCACATACTCAATAACTTTCTCGTACTTACAAAACAAACAACTCTCAACACACAAGCATGGACAATCTTTCAATCCCAAATAATCTATGTACTACTCTTTGAAGAAACCCATCATATTCTTTTAGGAGTTTATCACCTCTCCTCAGGTGGAAGGAACATTGAGCAAAAACCACTAAACTCTTTGCAATAATATTTATTTATAAGGGTTCAATCCAATACCCATTACTTTTTCCATAAAAAATCATTTTCCTTATAGAATTCTTGTCTTCCACACCAAGTAAAACCTTTACTTCTAGGTCAAGTGAACTCAAACCAAAACTAATTAAGAATTTGAGGCAATATTCAACATGCATTGTGCAAAGAGTAATGTTACAGATATAAACTATTTTACAATAATTTTTACTAGTTCCAATATGAATCGATCACTAACATCACATTTTTACTTACAATAACTATTTGGAAAATACTAAAGCCACGTTAGCAATTTGTAAAAATGTTATAAAATCATTTGTATCTGTAGTATTACTCTTGTGCAAAAAACTTGACTCATATGAAATCTTGAACTTAAATCTCAAATGTAAAGGATGATCATGGTTGACTGATATTCTATGTGTAAGAAAAGCGGTGATCTTTGGTGTGTGATGGTTAAATATATGTGTATATATATATACATATGATGGTTAAAGGTTGGAGAAGGAAACCAAGCTCCTTCAGACACAGGGCTTGGAAATTATTATCATCGTACGTGCTTGTGGACTTTGTGGAACGTGGAGGAAGAGAAATAGAAGAACTTTCTAGGGGGCATGAATTGTCAATTTTGAGGGTTAAACCAAAGAATATTGCAGTTGCAGATACCATAAATTGCATTTTTGAGAGTTCCGTGGGAATAAAGGTGGGTAATATCCAGTATCTTCTCCGCATCAAAGAACTATTGTACTCTTTATTTTATATATTAATACAAATTCTTGATACCTATCTAAAATTAACAAATATTTGAGAACAATAAACCAGATCAAGATCATAACTCATAACTAACCAGATTGTCTAACTAATTCATTCAATCCCAAACTGATAAAAAGGAACCCAGAAGAAAGACATCTCTTCATTGATGCACAATAAAATCTGAGCGAATAAAATATATATGAAAGTTGGTCGTGACTGCAAGGAGCAGACCACATTATAATTTAACCACCTAGTTGATGCAGTAAAATGAAATATGTATAGGTTTGAACTAATACACACACATCTTCTATCCAGATCATTGTGGCCAATACCCAATCTGAAATTGAATAATAAAAGAAAATAAATTAGCTAATTAAGCTCCATTTGTACATTACATTACACTATTACAGGCACTGAGTCTACATTCAAGAAAATAAATAAGGAAAGAAAAGAATAAATAAATCAAGATATACATGCCGACAAGCAGCTAGCCTTGGGATTGGAACGTATATCTTTGCCAATAATAAAAGCAGCTAGCCTTGGGATTCTGCAGACAGAGTTGAAGATACGTAAATATATTATAAAGCACAGATTAGCTCCATGTTTTAAGGGTATACAACTAGAATGGTATTAATGATTTGCTGTTAAGTATTTGAAGGAGAAAATTACAGCTTTTTTTATTTTGAAAGATGAAGATTATATTTAAACCAAATATTAGGGATGAAAATTATATTCCAAACGAAATTAAAAATATACGAGTCAAGCTAATTGGTAATTAAACTAATACAAGATTTTCCCTAAATACAAAGCGAGAGAGAGGAAGAGACCTCGTTTTCCTTTCTTGTTCTGATTCTGATTCCAAGTACTTTCGTCCCAAAGGTGAGCTTCATATTGACCAGTCCATCTATTTTTTTATTTTATTTTTTTTTTAAAGAAAAATAAAAACAAAAATCATCAACATCAACATGAACACAAACATATTAAAGAAGAATAGAAAGCTAAAAAAACGAAAATTTGCGATGAGAGAGAACTAGGTGATACCACGATAGATGGAGCTGCTTTTACGGGCGGCAAAGGGAGGCAATTTGCTGATGCGCACTTTGGCCGCGCAACCTCTCTCTTTCTTCGCTTTCTTCAATCCTCCACATCCTTTGTACACAAATAGCTCATCTTTCGCTATCATCGCTGCCTCTCCGCTGTTTCTTCCACCGCCAGTATCCGATTTCAATCTAGGATCCGATGGTGACAACAGCGCCATGCATAGCCACGACACAAAACCCTAGCCCTACCTGAGAGAGAGTATATTTTGCTGATGCGCTCTTTCTTCGCTTTCTTCAATCCTCCTCATCCTTTTGTACGCAAATAGCTCATCTTTCGCTATTATTGCCGTCTCTCCGCTGTTTCTTCCACCACCAGGATGGGGATTGAGGATAATATAGTAATTGGACATGGTTTGAAAGTGTTTCGAAGGTCTCAAAAAAGCCAGCCCACTCCCTCCCTCTCATCATTTTCTCTTAAACCAACACTGTGTTTGGTTGCAAATGGAGGAAGAAAAAAGAAAAAAAAAAGAACTCATTAGTAGGGGTGTCAATTCGGGTTAGCGTGTCGGGTTCGTGTCGTGTCGAGGTAGGGGTATTCGACTAAATGATTCAACCCTAACCCGACCCATTTAATAATCGTGTCATGATCCTTCAACCCTAACCCGACCTATTAATAAGACGGGTTGACCTGACCCAACCCATTTGACACGCTTAATAAACGAGTCGTGTTGGGTTGACACGAATGTAACACAACTCATTTCAACCTGCATAATATTAAATATAACATCCATCTAGAATTTTTTTTTTTTTTTTTTTTTTTTTTTTTACATCCCAAAAAGCAGTGCATACATCTCAAGTCTTCAACCCACATTTAAAATAATTTAGTTCAACAAAAATATAACATTCATCTAGAAATAAGTTCTTTACACTCCAAAAGAAGTGCATACACTTCAACCCAAATTCAAAATAACAAAGTTCAACAAAAATAAAATAACATAGTTCAACAAAAATATAATATCCTTGGAACTCGCTAGATGCTAAGTATCAATATTGAAAGAATTTGAGCAAACAGTAGACTAATCCTGATTATGACCACGATTATCATCCATAGATTCTTTGTTGATGTCAAAATTCATAACATCTTCCATAAGCTCATCCAATTTTATTTGTGCAAGTTCTATGCCAAAAAAAAAAAAATATATATATATATATATATATATATATATTAGTAGTTCTAGGATCTAAAAGTTTCAATTTCTAATTATATCCCTTGTAAATTTTTGTAATTACTCACTTTGCTTTTTAAATTTAAAATATATGTTGGATATAAAAGGTATTTGACAAATCTAAAATAAAATAAATATTTATTTGTTATACAAGTTAAACGGGTTGTGTTAAGTGGGTCATTTCGGGTTGACACAAATAAATTGACGTGTCAAACGTGTCTATTGCGGGTTACAAGGGTTGACCCGCTTATGACACGTTTCTTATCGTGTTGCTTTCGGGTTGACCCATTTATGACCCAAACCCATTAAGGCCCAACCCTAACCCAAAAAAATCCGTGTTGGGTTCGTGTCGTGTTCGCGGATTGGGTCAAACATTGACACCTCTACTCATTTGGGATTCGTTTATTTTGCTGAAACTGAATTTTTTTTACTGAAAGTACTATAGATAAAATAATAAATATGAATAGTACTAAAAAGTGCAATGAGATTCATAAATAATAGCAAAAATAAGTTAAATAATAAAATAAATTAGTAAAAATAATTTTTGCCAAAAAAAAAAAGGAAGAAATGATGAAGGAAATGTTTTGAATGGGGAAAGAAATGATGTAGGAAATGATGTAAGATATGTTTGCAAGTAGGAAGGGGAAGGGTAAGGGTAAGGGAAAAAGAAAAAAAGAAAAAGAAAATTTTTATCTTTTATTTGTTTGGTTTGCAAAAGAATACAATCCTTTCCCTACTCTTCCTGCCAAGACTCACCCAAGTAATAATAATTATCTCTTCCACTAAAGTTTAAAAATAACAAATTTTACTGGGCCTGCCTTCCATTTTACCACTACTATTCCTCTATTTAAAGTTTGATTCAATTAATATTGAAATCTTTTTTTTTTTCTTAGAATCATTAATCATGAAATCACTCATTAATTTTTGATTTGTGACACATTAATTTATAAATAAGATGCAGTAAATTAAATTTGTAATATTCTTAACATCACTCATTTTTCTACAATAAAAAACTATTGCACATATATGAAGGAAATTATATTTCTACAATCTTATTTCATAAGCATAAAAGTAAGATATTGGAACATGAAAGCCTGCATGTCACAATGCTATCTGGCCACAACTGTCCATATTTTGAATTCTTTTTAACAATACAACTAAAATCAATTATACTTTGAATGGTTTATAAATTAAGTTAATTATACTTTGATTAGTTTTATAATTCTTTCTCAACTTGCATCATTATTGTAAATGTATTTATTAATTTTTGGCGAAAAACCCATTTTCGTCCCTACATTTTCACGCAATTCCCACTTTGGTCCCTAAGTTTTTTTTTTTACCTCTTTTAGTCCCTATTTTGAAAAACGCATTCTGTTTTAGTCCTTTCCGTTAGTGCCGTTAGGGCAAAATCCTAGATGGCAAACGGAAAACCCTATTAGCTGACGTGGCGCCGATGTGGCATTGATGTGGCGATTAAGTGGCATTTTTATATGCCATATCAGCATTTTAAAATAAAATAAAATTTTAGTTATTATTTAATTATTTAAATAATAATTAATAATTAACATAAATTTTTTTTTTCTTTTCATTATTTTGTTGGAAGATCATCTCTGTGTTCTTCGTTTTCTTACCGTTCATATTTTTCATGTTTTTAGTAAATTAATTCCTAGTTCTTGTCTTTTCTTTTCTTTGCCTTTCCAGTACGTTCTTTGTAACCAAACAAATCGAAATTCAGAAATTAGATCAAACAACAATCAACATACACCAACCAAAATCCAGAAATCAACATACACCCACCAAAATTGAAAACCCAGAAATCAACATACACCAACAATCAAACCCAGAAATAGATCTTCACATTCAAAAATTTTAACCCAACATACACCCATTAAAATCAAAAGACCTACATCCTCTTTGTTCACAAAATCAACACCAATCTCCAAGTTGGAAACCCACCAATCCATCGAAACACAAAATCAATTCCAACTTGAAAACCCACCGATCTCCACCATCCTCCAAATCCCACCATTCTCTCAAACCCAGCCTTTGAATCATAACCCACAAATTCGCCACAGATCAGTGTACCAATCCGCCAAAAACCCACAAACCCAGATCAACAAATCTCACAAACCCATGAACCCACAAATCCGCCACAGATCAGTGCACCAATCTGCCACAAATCCACAAACCCAGATCAGCAAAACTCACAAACCCACAACAACCCAGGCCAAGAAAATCAACCCACAGCCACAAACCCACTAATCACCCTCGCCGCGCACATTCTGGAAATCTGGCTCCGTCACCACCGTACACACGCTACTGCTCTCGACGCTGTAACTGTGCGTGCAGTTCGATTCCAATCCATTGGTGTGGCTCGTATCGAGATCGAGTGTTGCTTCGGCGATCGGATCTTCGCGAATGGAGGACTCGTAGTGGATCGGTTTCTTTCGCCTGTGTTTCCGCTTCTTGCGATTGGGATTGGGCTTGGATTGGACAACAACGCCGTTTTGGATTGGATCTGAGTTTGAGCGGCAGAAGAATAAGGATTTGTCTTCTTCGAAAGACATGCTTTGGCTCAGAACCTCGAAAGACGATTTTCTATCGTCGGATCTCAGTGCCATGACCACCGAGAAAGGACTAAAACAGAAACGTGAAAACAAAAAGTTTCAAGAAATGTATATTTTGAACCCAAATTTTAATTTTTGAATTTTAATTTCTGGGTTTGTGTATGAGTTGTTGTTGTTCTGGGTTTCAAGAACACTTTAATCTTAATTAGTGTGATTTTTTATTTTTATTTCTGTTTTTTATTTTTTTATTTAGTTAAATTTAATAAATTATTTTTTAAAATTTAAATGCTGACTTGGCATTTTTTAATGACAAAATAAAATTTTTTATTATTATTTTAATAATTTCGTTTGCCACATAGGTCAGTGCCCTAACGGCACTGACGGAAAGGACTAAAACAGAAGGCGTTTTTCTAAATAGGGACTAAAAGCGGTAAAAATAAAATTTAGGGACCAAAGTAGAAATCGTGCTAAAATGTAAGGACCAAAATGTGTTTTTCGCCTTAATTTTTTTGTTGTTGTTAATGTAGGAAATAGCTGGCCGTTGATTCTAGGTACATATGATACATAGAAAGATACCATATATAGCATCTCCAAAAAAAAAAAAAAAAAAAAAAAAATCAATCAAAGAGAAGGATGAGATGTTCAACCACGAAACGTTAATATTTGAGGGAAATTATTAGGTAGTCCAGGACTACAAGGTCAGCAAGCTGACCTTGTAGTCCCAACTAATAGAAAGAAGACACATCATGAAAATGAATGACATCAGCTTAGCTGCCACGTCATTCTAACACATCCACAGATTTTAACATCGTTAGTCCTGTCCGTTAACTCATTTGCAAATTTCAAAATTTCATTTGGGAATTGGGCGGGTCGTGAGAGATTTCAGAAGGTAAGCTTTCAAAATTCATTATTTGAAAATTCTCTTTTTTTTTCCTCTCTCTGATGGTCCATCTCCATGTTCATCATCATCACTATTTGCTACTGCTTTCTTCCACCACAATATTGGCAACACTTCTTCTCTATTTCTACTTCATCTGTTCCTACCCAGGCCTATGGATATCTCATGGCTAGATGACAACTCTTTTAGTTTTCTTACTTGGTAAATTCGAACACTTTTAGTTTTTTTTTTTTTTTTTTTTTTTTTTTTTTTTTTTTCTTAGCTCAATATTATCTGGGTAGAATTCCTGTTGCCTTACTTTTCTTTTATATTAAATGGGTCAAGCCCTAATGGTTTTCCTTTATTGGCACTTTGTTGGAATCTTAGGTTCTGTAATACATGACCATAGGTTTCAGATTAGATTTATAGTTTAACTTTATAGATTGTTAAATATGAGTAATAGTTTTGTTTTTGTTTCCTATTAAAAAAAAAAAAGTTTTAGTTTTTGTTGGGTTTGATTTGATCAAATAACTTTTGAGAGTGGCTGGGATCAAAAGTGCTTGATTTAGGCAAAGCGTCAATGTCCCAATTTTTATTATTATTATTTTTTGGTGGCATAGAAAGTGTTTGCTGAAATGCTTCATAGAGTTCTGGTTTGTTTGAACTTGCTGTGGGTTTATATCCATGTCTATGTGGTTCTGCTGTTTTTATTTTTGTGAAATCCGGTGTTGAAGCCGTCTCTAAGCATAACAAATTTGCTATGCAACAACTTCATTATTTTGTATCTTTTCTTTTTCAGTTAGTCAACCCATGACTTCAAAGTTTGATAGTGGAGTTAAAGTGTCATATAAGTGTGCCATGGGCTTCAGCTGCTAAACTTGTAATAACTCTTTGACAGTTTTGATTACTTTGTTCATGTATGATAGAAACTTAGGTGGACTTATTCTAAATTCATGTGCAAGTTTTTGGTAATTTCATTGTTACTTTTGCCTACTATGGATGCACATCCATCTCTTAGGGGATTTTGGAAGTCATGTCCAAGTATAGTTCATTGTCACTCTTTATGAACATCATAATTGACATTTTATAAAATTAGTAGTATTATGCTTATTTTCAGGTCTATATGCAAACAATTAGAGGTTCACAATTCTAGAATCAATTACAACAAGAAGCACATGCACGATTAATGCATAAGCATCTTGATGCAGGAACACAACCAAAATAATTCTTAGGATTTATTTTTTAATTTTGTTCTTTATTTTCCTCTTTATATTCTTGCATCACATATCTTGTTTAATTCCATTAGTGTTGATATGACATGATGTCACACAATATTTTTAGCAACCATGCACAGTTCTTTTTAATTGACGATTGTGATTGTGAATGTTTACTTGCAGATAGGATTAGCATTGAAGCCCAAATTAGAACAATTGAAGTTGCCCTACGAATGACTATGGGAGAAAAAGTATAGTTGCATGAGTTGGGGAGATTTTTTTTTTATTATAGAATATGGAGGTTTATTTATCAAATACAATGATGAGGTCAATTTGAATGTAAATGGGGGAGGATGGGGAGAATTGTTCTTTCCCCTGAAGTTTAACTTTGCAAACTCTCTTGTTAGTTTTATGAGTTTTTTAATTTTTTGAGCTCTTCTTTATATCATCATAATAGAGGGAAAAGATTGTATCATGTATGAGCTTTGTTTTTTTTTTTAGCTCTTTTTTATCATGGTAGAGGGAAAGGAGATGTTGATTGTAAGTGACTATAATAGAAAGGAAGTGCAAAAATGTTGGTGAACCTCTTTAACGTTAGTTTTGCATGTTATGTTTCTATTTTATTCTACATCTTTGAATCAAGTTCTTCATAGTATGGAAAAATTATTTTGTACATCCAATGTATTACAAATTCTTGCATAAATATTTAGGTTTCATGTGTAGAACTCACATGTGAAGTGTTTGATTGATCAAAAAATGAACAGTATTTGTAAAAAATAGATCTCAGTAATTTTATTTTTTGTAGCTATCTATAGTAGGTTGTATTAGCAATGATGGGACCAAACTTGCACTCCAATGGCATTGGCATTTTTGAGTGGCTGTGATTGCAGTTTATATGGGTATTGATTAACTAAACTTTTAAAAAATATAAAACCAGCCCATATGAAACTGATAGCCACTGCTTGTGATAACTTTACTGGTTTTTGCTTGGTTAAAGAATTCATAAATCCTGAATTTGCTTTGAGCAATCTAACATAATATCAAATACATTCTATTTGAGATGAATAATTCAGACATCCTGTAAACATCAACTTGATAATATCCAAGAACAAATAATAAACTAGTAACTCAATCTGACAAATCTACCTATTGGCTAAATTCTAATTCCAATAGACTACTAACAGCTCCCTTGGATAAAGGAACACTCGTTATTATCCACGTTGCTTGAAATTTGCTTCTTATGTTGCTGCTGCAAGATATTCATACTATTTAGCTAGCCTAGAGTCCCCTTGTTGAATGGTGATGCTTGTTTGAATCATAACAGAAGCCAGCCACTTTGTCCAACAACTTCGCTTAAATTGGTCAGGAATGGATTGCCATTACTAGAGTAAAGTAGATTGAGAAGCTGCATGTCTGTAGACTCCGCATCCATGTTGAAGCAACCAACATCAAGTTTAACCATAAAAATTATCCATAGGCCGCTATCAAAATCACAAAACAAAGAGAAGTTGCACTTCACAACGTTATATAACCAGGGTGGCATTATGGCATCTTGCAAATTAATCCATTGTGTTCCTCATAGCATTAGAAAGTATAAATAAAGTCTCTAGGAAAATCTATAGCATAAAACGCAATCATAATCAAAATAACAAAAGAAAAGTGAAATATTGTAATTTTTTTACATGATATAGGACAAATATTTTCATAAACTTATTTCAGTTTGAGAAATAAACTATTCAATACACCAGATTTAACACCTAAAAAAAAAAAGGCAGAACTACATAAACATGGATATAAAGCCATAACAAGTTCAGAAAAACCAAAACTCTATGAGGCATTTCAACAAACACTTTCTATGCCACCAAAAAATAATAATAATAAAAATTGGGACATTGCCGCTTTGCCTAAATCAAGCACTTTTGATCCCAACCACCCTCAAAAGTTATCTTATCAAATCAAATCCAACAAAAACTAAAACTTTTTTTTTATTATTTTTTTTATAGGAAACAAAAACAAAACTATTACTCATATTTAACAATCGATAAAGTTAAACTATAAATCAAATCTAAAACCCATGTCCATGCATTACAGAACCTAAGATTCCAACAAAGTGCCACTAAAGGAACACCATAAGGCTTGACCCATTTAATATAAAAGAAAAGTAAGGCAATAGGAACTTGACCCAGATAATATTGAGCTAAGAAGGGA
Source organism: Quercus lobata (assembly GCF_001633185.2). Taxonomy (NCBI): domain Eukaryota; kingdom Viridiplantae; phylum Streptophyta; class Magnoliopsida; order Fagales; family Fagaceae; genus Quercus; species Quercus lobata. The sequence continues at coordinate 13,649,331 of NC_044915.1, read as the reverse complement.
AGAAAAAAAAAAAACTAAAAGAGTTCGAATTTACCAAGGAAAAAAATTAAAAGAGTTATCTAGCCATGAGATATCCGTAGGCCTGGGCAAGAACAAATGAAGTAGAAATAGAGAAGAAGTGTTGCCAACGTTGTGGTGGAAGAAAACAATAGCAAATAGTGATGATGATGAACATGGAGATGGACCATCAGAGAGAGAAAAAAAATGAGAATTTTCAAAATAATGAATTTTGAAAGCTTTACCTTCTGAAATCTCTTACTAACCCGCCCAATTCTCAAATGAAATTTTGAAATTTGCAAATGAGTTAACGGACAAGACTAACGATGTTAAAATCTGTGGGTGTGTTAGAATGATGTGGTAGTTAAACTGATGTCATTCATTTTTTTATGACGTGTCTTCTCTCTATTGGCTGGGACTACAAGGTCAGTATGCTGACCTTGTAGTCCCGGACTACCTAATAATTTCCCAATATTTGATGGTATCGATGAAAAGTCAAAAAGAGTGAAAGAGGTAGGACCCATCCACCGCTCAGTCTTTATGGAAACCAAATCTTTGTCGATCAAACACATTTTGAAGTAGTGTTTTTGAAGCTGGAAGAAGCATTTGTCTTCATCATCTCCCTCTTATATAAAATTAAAATTTAGGGTGGTGTTTATTACACTATTATACACACCCACACACACTGAAAGTCTGTGACTTCTTCAAGTCATGATTTATATGTAATTTAAGTGTGTGTGAGTGTGTATAATAGGGTGTGTGAACTAATTTTTACCCTAAAATAATTATAAAAATAAAATAAAATAAAAAATTCCTACGATAAAGTATCTTAAATGCATCAATGTAGTCCTCCCCACTCATTATTATACAAAAGATTTGTCTTCTAATATCAGTGTTCATCCGCTGTGCAGCAGCAAGCTACAACATTTTTTGGGCTTCAAGAACCTCTTTGTCTATTGTACTAGCAACCTCTTCAACATTGTCCATTGTGGACAACCACCATTGGCCCTTCTTCTCAGGATCAAGAATATCTTGCTCCATTTGAGCTTTCTAATTAAAATATTGTCTACTCTTAACTGAAAACAATAAAGAAATATAACAATTTTACACAAATGAAAGGATACCAATCGTCATGTGAATAATAAAAATAAAAATTTGATTCAGGTTCTAAAAACAACATATCACAATGGAACAAAGTGTGTATAATAAAACATTGCTCTTTTTTTACTAACCTTACTTTCACAAGGGCTCACTAGTCACTATTAATGCCTTTTTTATTTTTGCTAGTGCCAGTCACTATTGATACTGTTAGAAAATGCCACTCCTCACAATAATTTTGGTATTTTCTAAGTTCTAAAGTGTAATTTTGCACCCCCTAAAATGAAAGCCAACATATTTAGATCTGAGAAAATGTTTGTAATGTAAAGCGTGTGTTCAACTTAAATTATTTGGGGTTGATACCTTCGTATTACCTAGTGTACTTATAGAAATGTTTGTTTAGCATTTTTGTCTATACATGTACTGTAAGTGTAATTGTTTGTTTTGTTTTCTTTATTTGGGTGCAGATAGCATTATGAGAAAGTCGGGAGTAATTAAGGCCCGGTCATATGGAGTGTTATTGAGTCATCACTCTAGCGGGGAGGTTTTGGTCCAGCGGAGTGGGAAAAGTGAGAATAGCAATATATATAATATCAACAAATATTGTTGAATATTCCTAATAGGCAAAAATGTAAATTCGACCCTTTAAATTTGATCAAAATTCAATTCAATTCTTTAACTTATTATTGTTTCATCGAGTGTTTTAGATTTTAAGTTTATTCAATTAAGGAATTTTTATCAAACATTGGGCTAGAGCTAATGAGTGATAATTCTAACACTGGGCTAGAGCTAATGAGTTTTAGCTCAAATGACACATGCTCCTCCCTCATTAACGGGATGGAGGGTAAGGTAGTGAGTTCAAGACTCACGAGATGTGTATAGCTTACCAATGAGGAAAGGTCTTATCACTTTGCCCCCACCTGGGATGCCTCAGCAATAAGGGAGAGTGCCTGGATAATTGTAAACCTAGAAGTCTTTGATTCAACTCCTAGCTAAGGCATTTTGTGATTTACTTGATGCCTGCTCAGTGGGGGTATGTAGGCATCCTGGGTTCCCTCAGTGGCGGTCCCATTGGCCCATACCAGTGCTTGCATGTGTGTATTTATAGTTATCTTTGCATAATTTCTTGTTAGTTGATGATTTATTTTCTTAGGAATTTAAATTCAAAATGAGGACAATAATGTTTGTGACTCATTGTTTATAATATGAGTTATGTTTGTAAAGGAAGATGATATTGAGGAGCAAAAAATGGCAATGAAAGTATTGCGATTGGGCAGGAAAAAAAAAAGAAAAAAAAACCTATAGCTGCTTTTTTAAAAACGCGGCTATAGACAAAATCCTATGGGAGGCTATAGCCGTGTTTCTAAAACGCAGCCCAAACATGGTCTATAGCCGGTTTAGTCAAATTCATTTTTACTCACTAATACTTTAAAATTCAGAAACATACTATTATGCTACCATAATCAAAAGCAGACGAATTTGCAGGTATTTAATTATTAGAAAGATCAGAAATCTTGATACTGGTAAAAGTTTCTATCATTGTCATGTTCTTATGAAATCCCTCAAGTTGAGGACCGCATAAAACTTCAGCAATGTAAATTTCAATAAATAAATAAAGCAATTAATTGAAACTGCTAGGAGGGAGAACAGGCACCACATAATAGAGTTCTCAATTATCACATAAATGTGTAATTTTTTTTTTTTTAAAGTTGGCTCCTCCGAAAAATTAATTGAATTAGAAACTGTTCGTGGCAGGATAAGGTATGCTTAGATGTTCCACAGATATATTACTCATGTATCATTACAGAATTTTTACATGCCAGACAGCATTGAAAGTGTCGTGGTTTTCCCAGCTCCATTTGTACCTAAAACTCCAAAACATTCTCCTGCTTGAACTGAGAAAGTCAGTGCCTGTACTGCGACCTTAGTGCAGTTATACATTCCTCCAGAACAAGTAATTTTTCAAGTAGTACCTTCTGAAGATTACGCAAGTAGATGATGGAGTTATCAATTGAACTAGAAAGTACCCTATTTCATTCTGTTTTCACATCTCTGTCTTCATCAGGATCAAGAGCAATAGTTTCTGAGGAGGGTTTCAAGAGAGGTTCTTAAAAACTAGAAGTACTGTGCTGGAAATACTCCACCACTCTTTGATTGTGAGAAGGCAACAGTTCAAGGCCAAGTGTTAAGAGGAATTAGCCAATGCTCTGCCACAGGTAAGAAAATTGAATGGAATCAGACGAAATCTATTTTCCAAATTAATTTTCTATATAAATTTCAAAGGCATATTTAAAAAGAACACAAAAGCAATAAGATTTCGACACTTATGCTTTAAATCTTCCACTGATACAGCATTACGGGGGTGAATTGAATTGCTACAAAGTCGCATCAACAAACTAATAAAAACCATGCAAATCCCAGCAATGTGACATTTTTTTTTTCACACGCACCCAATAGGTTTTGAACTCACAACCATACCCTTCAAGGCTCCACCACCTCTTATTGGAGAAGGAAGAGCCAGAGTAGCCACATGCAAAAACAAAAGGCATACCTCCACTCTTGCATCTCAAAAAAAGGAATACCATGTGCTTGATCTGTCCGATTATGCCTAGCATGTAGTCTGATCATCATATTATAAATATCATTCCGAGGACAATAGTTCTTTTGATTTTTCATCCACCAGAAAACTTGAATGCTACGTTCCATAGAACCCCGTGTTGTCTCCGACAAAAGGCAAAAGATGTAATACTTTTCAGTGCCCAGTGTATAAATGCCTTGATATTCACATCAAGTTTATTTATTTTTAATTAGTACATTACGTCGCACCCAATAGGTCTTAAATCTAGGACCTATCCCTCTTTCTGTATTTATGGGAGGAGGAAGGGTCATTTTGAGCAAGAGGCCAAGTTTTCCATCTTACCACAAGTACAGTACTATTTTGCCTACAACAATAACAAGCCTCAGTCCCAAAACTTTAGGTCAGCTATGGATCCTCAACAAAAATAATAAGATAGGTCACATGTTGTATCTGCAGTAGATCCATTCATACTAAAGTGATTAAATTTTATGCTGGTAATCAACCTACCACAACCCTTCTTGTTTTTTTGAGCTTGGGGCCAGCTGTAAACAAAATATATGACACAAAGCACTAGTGGAGTTTTGCCTAAACTCCTCCCATGATCAAAATGACACTAATTCAAATAATAATCAACCATTAATTGGTGTTCTGATCACAGTTCTGGTTCTTAACAAGAAGCTATTCTAATAACTAATAAGTAATAACCATGTTTTGCCCTAAAGTAAACACAACCCCACCATGTTAGTTGGCACAGCATGAGCATACAAATCCATTCCACAAAAAAAACCCAGCTCAAATTCTCCAAATTGAACTCAATTATCATATTCAACTAAGCTAATTAGAAACAAAAAATTAATAAAATTGGGCAAAAATAAATAAGTGTAGTAGATTTATTCATAAAAAACTTACTAAATTTTAGTTGGCATAGCATGAGCATAGAAACCCATTTCACATAAAACCCACCTCAAATTAATCAAATTAATTTAATTTTGGTATCCAACTAAGCTAACTAGCAATACAAAATTAAGGAAAAGCTTGATTTTTTGAATACCTAATAAGAAGCGGGAAATTCTTTCTGGCAAAGCGGCCAATCCAGCAATTTAACAAGCCCTTAACATCGTCATGAGGGCGGAGGTTGAGGATTTCATGGACCACTTCCGACAAAGTCCAGTCCCTCTGGAAGTGGTCGGCCTCGACTCGGAGGCGGTAGCGTCTTTGAATATCTTCTTTCCTGAGGCCGGTGAGGCGCGTGGAGACCTCGTGCTTGCCCTCGTCATAATCCACGCTCACTTGCTTGTTTTCTTCGAAGGCGGAGTTGCTCTTGCAGAGGATTTTGGTTTTGGGTCGAGTTGGACTGAGTTTAAGGTTAAGGTTGAGGTTCAAGGTTATGGTGTTGGCATTGGTTCCCATTGCTCATTTGCCACACAGAGAGAGAGAGAGAGAGAGAGAGAGAGAGAGTGTGTGTGTGTGTGTGTATGTGTGTGTGTGTGTTAGTGAAGTGGATAACAGGACATGTGTTGTTTAAACACTGAAAATTGTTATTTAATCAATAAGGTCAAATAGTCCCTAAACTTGTAGCTTGCATTAAATTTTAACATTTTGAAAAAAACTTTTTCACATACAAATAATCAAATATAATATTGATTTCAAATTTTTAGTTTCATATTGACAAAGAATGGAAAGCATGATGGAGGTTAGATATCGTTTAAGCTTTTGAAATTTTATTGATGAATTTTTGAATTGAATTCTTATTTTACAGCAGTTATAGGCACGGTTTTATGAAAAAAATTATAAAATAAATGTACAAATAATTATATATTTTAATAGATTCAATAAATATAAAAGAAAAAATTATCAAGTGTAAATAATTATCTCACTAAAATAAGGGGTAAGATTTCTTCCTAAAACTAAATTAAATTGATAATTCCAAATTGAATTTTAAATTGATAATTATTTTTTAAAAAAAACATACTAAACAATTGATAAATCTAAAATTAATATAATCTTGATAATATTATAAATTAAAATTAAAGTTGATAATTCAAGAATACACGTGTAGAACATCTTGATAATTTGATGTAACATAAAAATCAAATAAGAAAATTGTCAAATGAATCTATTAATTCTAACCATATTTAATAATTAATTCTAAGACCCTAACCCTAAGCATATAAATTAGATCAAAGCTAAGAAAATTAGTTTAAACAAAAGGCAACCAATACACAAAACCTAATCAATTTAATAAAAACAAAATACAAAAACAAAGAAGGAGCCTTTAAAAACTTGACAATGTTTTCGAATGTTTTGAATTCATTAATTAAAATCACATGAAGACAAAAAACCAATAATAACACTAAAGAAAATAAACAAAATGAAAATAATAATAATAATAAAAGAAGAAAGAATGCATACATGCATTGTCATGAGATTTAGGCATTTACATATTGAAATAAGCTACACTCCAAAAATGATATATAGGGTTATATATATTGGTAGAGTTCCATTTGAAATATAATTCATTTAAATTTTATTGAAATTAAAGATATCGAATCAATGTGTTTGTTTTTATCCCATAAAATTTGGAATTAAAAAATGGTAAAATGAATAGAATGAAAAAAAAAAGAAAAAAAAAAGTTGATTCAACATAATGTAACATATAAAAAATTAAAAATTAAAAAGTTAAAAAAAAAAAAGAGAGAAAAAGAGAACGTGGTTGATAGCTATAAGGAATTTTGATATGTATATATATATATATATATATATATATTTTAAATGTCATCAACATAAAAATTATCAAATTAATGGAGATATATACTATTTTTTGGAATGTATAGAGATTATCAAATTATTGGAGATATATACTATTTCTTGGGATAGATTTATATTAATCATCTCTTGAAGAATTTGGATTGTGCTTATCCCTTAATAATCAAGTTTTTTAGCTTGATATTCTGATAAAAAATATTGATTTAATAATATTAAAATTTTGAAAATTTAGATGATAAATATTATCTATATTAAATTTTTGTATGTTAAATATTATCCCCTAATTTAAGAAATATATCATAAAAAATAAAAAAATAATATTAATTAGATGATAAATATTATCTAAATTAAATTTTTGTATGTTAAATATTATCCCTTAATTTAAGAAATATATCCTAACAAATAAAAAAAATAATGTTAATCTAATTTTATTTAATGTTAAGAATGAATTAGAGTCCTGGTAGTATACTATTCCCTTTTAGTTCTTTAAAAATCTAAAATTTTAATAAAATTTCTACAATTCGGTGAAGTCACATGGCGCAACCACGACGTCTAAGCCCAATTTTTATTATATATAATATAATATGATATTACATGCATATTTAAAGACTCCAAAAAAACTAATTATTTTAAGTAAATTTATTTCTAAACATATCCTAAATTATACAATACTGTAATAGTAATTACAAAAATAAATTAGGCTCATAATGTGGAAGACGGACTCTGGCCTTAGCTTAGTGGCCCGCTTATAATCAAAATTAATTTTTATTATGGGGTTAACATAATTCGCAATGGGAGATTTGAACAAGAAACAAACTATTCTATACTTTGCAAAAATATGCTTTGAACTTTATTAACATGATCTTTTTTGTTACATTATTCACTATGTGTTTCGCTCTTCTCTTTTGTTTCACTACTCAGATTTTTTCTAAGACCCTCTCTTTGTCTGTCTTAATTCCTTTTATAATCTCCCTTATCTTTCTTCTTCATCCTTATCTTTAGCTTGGTTCTCCTTATTTTCTTCTCCAGCATGTGCCATAGTAGGTGTTGTCCCATTAGGCTCTTCTTTTTTTGAGGTTATGATGAACAAAAGACTTTTGGGCCTTTTTGTTTTATTATGATAAGTTATCTGTTGCATTAAATGCAATTGTGTTAGGTGGGTTGTTGTGGATTTATTAGGAAGATGAAGAGGACATTCTCGGATACTTTGTGTGTACCTTGGTGGGATGCCTTTGGTAGCTTGGAACATGAATTGGTGTAGATAGTGTAGTCAACAAGCCTTCACCTCGAATGGTTCAAGTGGTCTACTCATACTCGGACAAAAGGTGATGGATCCTATTAGGTCAGTTTTCGAGGTTTGAGATCTTTGGGGCATTTCTGATGACTTTTTCTTTCACCTTTTTCCTGTGTTCCAGGGCATGTGCCTCCATAGTTAGGCCCCTTATCTCGAAATGATATGTTATGGGCCTATTTTGATCTAAAGCCCAATGCATTCTTGGATTTTAAGTGCTACTTCCCTACACATAACATTAATTGTTGTGCTTGGATCACAAGCACCTCACAAATGGACAAAAACATGCATAAGAGCAAACGGTTTTCTTATAAGGAAACCAACCTCCAAAATGTTACAGCTTAGCACCTACGTGCACAGCGCATGAATTGTCCATAGCGTGGGCTCTGATATCAGTGGTTATGAGCACAAATTTTTCTTCTTGTTAACTACTTTGAGGAAAACAAGGCCTTCAAGTTTGATGATGAAATGTACTACGTCAAGGGAATCCATACCTCCAATGTGAAACTTCTTCCAATAACAATATTTTTCAACATGTTTTGTTATTCATCATCAAGCCATAGAAATAGATGGCTTTGCAAGAAAATTATAACATTCAAATTCAATAGAAACCCAATCTTTATTTACTATAAGTAGATAAGATTTATTTAAAAACTAATCTAATAATTTATCCAAACTTTATCTATTTACCCACGTCTTAATAACAAAAATACAATTTTAAATGATAAAAAGACATAAGAAATAACTTCCTATTAATCTAAACAATTCCACTCATATATACTCCAATGGATAAATTAGATGTAAGGACCTTCCCAGTGGCGTAGCCACTTGAAGACCGAGGGGGCCTAGGCCCCTCAAAATTTTTCAAAAAATTACAATTTTTTTTTGAAAATATCCTAAATAAATTGAAAATTTTTAAATAACTTTATTATTTTAGCCCCCCACACTTGATAATATACACATATATATATATATAGATATATATATATATATATATATATTTAAGAGTGTTTAAATAAAATACAATCCATAAATACATACGTCAACAAAATACAATAATTAAATATTCAATATCTTTAAAATAAATACATAGGTATTTTAACAATTACCTCCACAAAAAAGGAAAAAAAAAAAAAATTTCCTCCCAACACATTTAAAGCTTACTTGTACATAGCAGTAGAAAAATTGAAAAGTCATCAATACTCGATGACTTTAGATCTCTTAAAGAGCATAGGTTATAGTTTTGAAAAAAATGTTTAACTTTTATATTATTTTATGTTTTGCGACTTTGCCCATTTCATAGTTGATTAAAGATATTAAATCGTTTTGTCAATCTTGTCTCATGATTTTTAATTTTAATTAATACACTTTTGTTTATAGCACATATTGAGTTATGAAGTATTGTACATTATTATTTTACATTTCATACACACATCATAAAAAAAAATAAAAAAATAAAAAAATTTATATGACCCCCCAAAGATAAATTCTTAGCTCCGCCACTCCAACATGAGGTCTGAAATTTTGCTTTGTAATATATTTAAGCTGAACAGAATTTGGTATACAGGACAGAATGGAAATTCACAAGAGGACTCATTCAACATTATTAAGGGCTTTCTTTACATCTCGAAAAAAAGGGGCTTTCTTCACAACCTTAAAATTTTCAGTGATGGCTTTATTGGATTTCAGAACATAATAGTTAATACTCCTTGATGAAAATTTCAATGCCATGTCTTAGACTTTCAAGCTCAGGGGTAACGGCAACATGTGTGAAAATGTTCCATATAAGTTTATCAGGATACTCAAAAAGGGCCTCGAATAGCATGAGCTACTTGATGTTGCCATCTCAAAACTGCAAGGGAGAGAGTGAAAGAGGCAACCATCTCAACTACAAATTTTGCTTGGTGCATTGAACTAATAACTGGCATTGACTCGAGCTATTTGAAGTGATCCCAGGAAAAAATATATGGGATTCTAAGGTATCAAATTTCAAAGGTCTTTCTAAATAGGTGAAAGGTCTTTCAAAAGAAAAAAAAAATGATCACGGCAATTATTTCCTTTGACTTATTTCTGCTATCAAGGCAATTATTTCATCTTCCTCAAAAAAAAGAAAAAAAGAAAAAAGAAAAAAAAAAGGCAATTATTTCATTTGATTAAAAAATCATTATAAATTGAGAAATGCTATGTTCACTAGACAAGCCGCGTGCCATATAGTTTTTAGCTTTACTTCTTAAACTTTTTTTTTTTTTTTTTTGGGTGAAGTTGCTTTAATTTATAATCCCAAGTCACGGATTTTTCATAACTATGACTCTATGAGAAGATCACAAATATATGAGATCAAATATGATTAGTGACAGAGCTAGAAAATTTGTTCAGGGACCAAGCTAAATATATTAAAAATAAATCCAAAAAATAACCTTTTAACAAATGCAATTTTCTTACATATATCAAATTATATATATATATAATATTAATAAATACTAAAAGATTTTTAACTCCGAATTAGCATGAGATCAACATTTAATACTTCTTCTAAAAGGATAAAATTTCAGATCTCTAAAATTTTAAATTAAAAATTAAAAAAAAAATTTATTAAAAGCAATTTACTTATATATTTCTAAGATATATTATCATGGTATAAGATTAAAAATAGTGTATTAATAATATACAAAATTTTCCATTTTTATCAAATACATTAAATACATTTTGAATTAACGAGTTATTAATATTGCAAGAGAAATTAGAGGAAACAAAAATGAAGCATTGATTATCCAAATAAATGAGTTACACGTTTCTAGTAAAATCTAGGGGGCTATCATTTAAATTTATATCTAAAGATTTATTTTTTTTACCAAAAATATAAGAGGAATGAGAGATTTTTGAAAAGTCAAGCTCCCATAGCATAATCACCAAAAAGTAACCATATTTGCTTAACATTTAATGCTAGTTTTGATTCATAATCTCAATTCTAATCGTCTTTCTAAATAGGAAAATATATAGCTTTTAAAGTAAAAGATCAAGGCAATTAATTTGTTTGATTAAAAAATCACTATAAATTAGACAAGGTCCTGTAACGTTACATTCAGAAAAAAGTAGAGAAACTAATTTCATCAAAAAAGTTTGTAGTAATGGCTACTTTCATAATCAAATTTCTTTGTGTACTTTTCGTCCTCAGTTTCGTTGGCAAAGGTAAAGGATTCTATCAATGCATACAATCCTGAAAGGCATTTCTTTTGTTTAAACAAAAAGATGATATTATATGAAAAGGAACATTTTGTTTTATAATATGAAGGCATATGAACGATTCTTGTATTTTGAATGTTTTTGGATGTAAGGATAGGCCATGCTATCTAATGCATCGCAATCTTACTACCATATATAATATTCACGTCTTCTAGATATGTTCTTAAAAATTTTTATTATGTTTATTTTATTAATGTCCATGTTCTTGTTATTCATGTTTTTGAATTTGATTTAGTATTTCTAATTTGTTTATGTTTCTTTAATTGTAGGAAATGGTCAATGCACCCTAAGCCAAGTAACCATCAAACAATCTAAAACTGGAGAAGTAGTGCAACAAAAGCCAGTGTGGAGTGTGACAATCAACAATGGCTGCCTATGTTCCCAATCAGATTTGAAATTGTCCTGCAATGGTTTTCAGACAGTGAAACCTGTTGACCCTTCGGTATTGTCTAAGTCAGGCAACGAATGTCTAGTTAACAATGGTGTCCCAGTTGCACCATCTTCTTCACTTAGCTTCACCTATGCTTGGGACACTTCATTTTCATTCCAGCCACTTTCTTCCCAAATTAATTGTTCTTAAGGAGGTTTCCCAAAGTGCCTTATGTTTTTGGTAGACTCATTTAAATTAGATGATTTTTCATCTAAATAAGAGCTTTATTGTTGTACTCGATTTCAATTATTTTGTCTACGTTAATAATAATATCATGGGCAGCATAAAATTTTGATTTTCAAACCTTCATCTGAATTGCAGCATGTCATCCATGCTCATTTATATAGCATTGCCTCTCCTTTAAATTTTTGTGTTGTAGCGAATGCTTTTGCTATTTGAATATCACTTGAACTTCAATACAATACTTTTTTCAACAAATAAAATGAATATTTTCTATTAAAAAATAAGTAACTCATCTCTTTTACCCAATATTTCAAATAGGTTCAAAATACAATACTAACAATATATATATATATATATATATATATATGATATATGGGTTGATTTCAAGTTGCACATGGTGTAATCAATTGTTCTTAAGAAAGTTTCCCAAAGTGCCTGATGTGTTTGGTAAATTCATTTTAGTTAGATGATTTTTCATCTAACTATGAGCTTTATTGTTGTACTCGATTTCAATTATGTGGTCTACGTTAATAATAATTAATATCATGGGCAGCATAAAATTTTGATTTTCAAACCTTCATTTGAATTGCAGCATGTCGTCCATGCTCTTTTATAGAGCTTTGCCTCTCCTTTAAATTTTTGTGATGTAGCAAATGCTTTTGCTATTTGAATATCACTTGAATTTCAATACAATACTTTTTTCAACAAATAAAATGAATATTTTCCATAAAAAGAATATAACTCATCTCTTTTACCCAATATTTGGACAAAATGAGCTTCTGCCCTTTTTGGGCAAATTAATTAGCTTTTTGCCCTTCTTTCCAAACTAAATAGGGAAATACCCCTATAGTGACGTTTTTAAGGACCTATAGTGACATTTTAAAAACCTATAGTAACGTTTTATAACTTGATATCCATGAAATCGAGTTATAACTTGCCTATAACTCGATTTCATGGATATCAAGTTACAAAACGTCACTATAGGTCTTTATAAACGTCACTATAGGTCCTTGAAAACGTCACTATAGGGCTTAAATCGATTTTGAAAAACTCGATTTTCAAAAGAGGGGTATTTCCCTATTTAGTTTGAGAAGAAGGGCAAAAAGCTAATTAATTTGCCTGAAAAGGGTAGAAGCCCATTTTGTCCCCCAATATTTCAAATAGGTTCATAATACAATACTATATATATATATATATATATATATGGGTTGATTTCAAGTTGCATCTGGTGTAAACTCTAAGTAATGTTACACTATTCAATAACTTACATTAAATTCATATTTTGAAGATCCAACCATGCATTGAATTAAATGTTCTATATGTTTTTAACATGCATGCCAATTTTCATGTCAATCAGATGCAATTTATCGTTTGATCTATAAACTCATATTCTTTGTATTATTTTAAATTACAAAAACTTAAATTTAAACAATTGATTGATAACATATCTATTGATCTTTGATCTACTTTATATTTTGTAAATATAGATAATATACAAAGATAATGTAATCCAGCAACAATGGCTTAGGTTGAAGTAATGGCAATTAGAGGAGCTATAAAATTTGCACTAGAGATTGGTATTAAAAGCTTTTCTTAGATGAAAACTATCTCTTAAGTTTTTGTGTTTGGTAATATAAAAAAAAAAAATGAGTTAAATGAAAATTATCTTTTAACTTTTTTTTATTTAGTTTTACTTGAGATAGAGTTGTTTTCTACTAAAATTTTCTTGGCAACCATCTCATGCTATGTCAAAGGCCTTGTAACTGAATTGGTACCTCCCCTTATACAAAGTACTTGAGGGTCTAAGGGGGAAAGGGTTCAAACTATGGTGTTAGCAGCATGTTATAATTATTTCTCAAAAAAAGAAGTCAAAATATAGTTTTTCGATTCATTTAAAGTTGTTAGTACTTGTTACCAAATATAGAAAAATGAGATAATTTTTTAGAATATTCGTATTGCCAAATAGGTAATAAATTTAAAGGTCTTTCTAGTTAAATAGTAAAACGTTTCTATTTGAATAGCTTTAAAGTAAAAGATCACAGCAATTGATTCATTTGATTTGGAAATCACTATAAATTACATAAGGCCCTATTACATTTCGGTTATATATATATATATATATATATATAACCGAAACCTCTGAAACTCCCACAATTTTTCACGTCATCATTATTTTTAAAACATTAGCATTATAAAACAAAAAAAAAATCTGATTTCAATAACTATTTCTCCCCGATACTCCTCCTTCCTTATAAAAACTCGATCAACTCTTTCCCCTCCCATCTTCCTCTGTATCACAAGCGTAACACAATCCAAAACCAAACCAAAACAGTAAACATGAGCACAAACCCAAACCAAAAGTTTCTCAAAAAAAAAAAACACAAAATAATCCCATCTCCCTCTTCGTCATCTTCCTCCTTATTCCATAAACTTCTTCAAACACTGTACAAGATCAATGTTTTAAATACTGTAACCCCACTATTCTATTCCGTTCCAAAATTCGGCCTGTATCGGCGTTCCGACTGAAATTTTGTCATTCCGAACAAAATATGAATTTTTGAGCTAAATGAAGAATGTGTTTTCAATGAGTAACTTCTTTTGGATTTGACAGTGCGGATGTTAAAAAAGAAAACTGATTTTAAAAAAAAAAAAAAAAAAAGGTTGAGCAAAGAAGAAGAGACGAAGGAGTGTTATAGATTTGCAGACGCTTGAGTAGTCTAAGAAGAGGAATAAAAAGAGTTAAAAAAAAAAATGAGATGACATTTATGACACTTAGGAGGGGTAGAAAGGAAGTTTCTAGGAAGGTGTTTCCTTTACAATGCCATCACATGCCTTTTTATTCACAAAACTGCCATTACATCTGTAAGGACGCGATTCGTGGCGGACCGTAACAGTGTCGGGTTCGCACGTAAAAAGGCCCCTAACAATATCATTTGTAGAGCGTGGGTTTGAAAGGCTAGGCCCTGGTTGACAGGCGGTGGGTTTTTCGCGGTGTTCGTACAAGTTTAAGTTTTCCTTCACCCCTGGAGTCTTTCTCCTGGAGGTAGGCTGGGAGGCTCTGGTTTTTTGCCATTTTTCCCAACCCCCTTTTTAGGTTACTTATTTTTCCTTTTATATTTGCCTGCGTTCATTGTCCTTCGTCCACGTATAGGGTCAACCTTTCCAGGATTGATACTTGTCCCATCAGCCCATATTCAAAGTCGTTGGGGGTGGTTGTAAAAGCCAAAGAATGCGGCTCTGTCAGGTTCAGAGCATTGAATGGCAGTAAGGGCAGCTTTCCCTGGATATTTTAGATCTTTCTTCCTAGTTTCAGTCCTATACCGTTTTTACCCTTCTTTCAGGGGGGGGACTTTGGGTCTGCCGAGGACTGAGCTGTCCTCAGCGGTATCCATAGGCTATTTTGTCGAGCTTGGGCCGTAGTCCTCCTCGGCTTGGGCCTTCGGATTCTCCCCGGGTAGATGGGCCTGGCTCATAAATCATTTGGGCCCCACAATAGCCCCTCAAAACCCAGCTGTCCAACCTCTTGGTTGGAAAGGGGGTTTTGGTGATGCCGAACCTCTTCCTATGGCCCAATCAATTTGGCCTTTTAATAATGCTGGCGGCTCTTCATCTGTCCAAGAAATGCACCGGTCTATGAGACAGTTTTTTGATTTCGCGCTTGACGCGTTCTTATCGTTTGGGTATCCAAGACGCGCTTTTAATGACCACTATTTACGAGACTACTTTAATTCGGCGGTTTGTTTTGATGGGGTGGAGAAACGGAACCGGCATGTTGGTGTTGGCAGATTCCTTTGGAGATCTGAACCTATTAAATGTCTCCCGCTCCACCCTCTGTATAAGAAGGAAAGGAGGAGGTTATTGTTTTTTGTAAAGAATTCCTTTTCATCCTTCTGAGATTGAAATACTTGGCCTCCCCTAGGGTTCATTTTTCCCACTGGTTCACAAACTAAATCGTGATACACTTTACCTTAACAACGAGTGATGCAGGAGCCAGACCCCTCCCATAAACGCCATGTTCCAATAAAGCTCATTATGGCTCGATCGGGACAGGGGTGGCGAAGACTCAAAATCAACCTCACCCTTCTTTCAGTCAAAATTCGAAGCAGGGACTTGTCACGTCAAACTTTCGGCGTGACTGAGTCGAGAACATCCATCATCAGTACCAACCGCTCTCCTATGAGCATACCTAGTATGGCTCCAGTGTGTTGGGAGTCAGGATCGAGGCAGGGACTAAGTGTCTCTACTTCTTCCTCTCTTCCTTCACTGGTGCTATCCTCCGTCTCCCTTTCTTAGTCTTCCCAGCACCAGATCCATCCTGGTGCTTTCACTTCTCCCTCTTTTGCTCATTTTTCTTTCTTTTCATCTCTTCTCTCTTCTTCTCCTCCTTCTTTACTCATGTCCTCCATCTTCTTCATTCATCTCCTCCATCTTCTTCATTGATTTCTTCCTTACTATTTCCTTCTCCTTCATTTTTTCCCAAAGAAGGTTCTTATCGTAATATGAGCAGTATTGAGGCAGAGATTGGAGAGACTTTGAAGACGAGTTTAAAAGACGTCTGACAGTTTACTTATCTGTACTACGGATGTAATTGTTGCTTAGGCAGTTCACATTTTGTATAGGCTCGTTTGAGCCCCTCTTTGTACGTTGTAATAATTTTTCGTATTAATAAAAATTGTTGTTATTTTATTTCGCATGTTTTGTCTCTATGCCTTTTTTTTAAATTTACAAACGCTGCTCGGCACCATAATATAGCATCTAAATCAATGACGACTAAGACCAAAATACTTGATAATAAAAAGATGTCGCCATAACTTTAATAGAAATGCTTGGCACAATAAGGCCGACCAGTGAAAAGTAATACTTACCCCATGCTAGCCGAGGAGAAAAACGAAGGTTTGATGCCGTGTGAGGAATAACCATTTGAAGATATATCACCCACCAAATGAACAGCCTTCTTATACGACTAAATGCTGGGGCGTTCCACCACCTTCCTTACACCTTTATTGGCCTTAACCTTTTATGGTGTTTAAGCCGTGGATGAAGTGACCTGACATTTTTATCAAGTAACCCATCTTTACGAAATTCAAACCTTTTCTTATCAAAGTATTTGGTTTCCCCATTGGCTTGGGTCCGAGGACCATACAAGGCCTTGGTTCTGTCCAAAACTTGTAATAATTATAATTTTTTGTACTTGGTTTTCCCATAGGCTTGGGTCCGAAGACCATGCAAGGCCTTGGTTCTGTCCAAAACTTGTAATTTTTTTATGTACTTGGTTTCCCCATAGGCTTGAGTCCGAGGACCATGCAAGGCCTTGGTTCTGTCCAAAACTTGTAATTTTTTTTTGTACTTGGTTTCCCCATAGGCTTGAGTCCGAGGACCATGCAAGGCCTTGGTTCTGTCCCTGGGCCCATATGGGTCCAAGGACCATGAAGGCCTTGGTTCGGGCTCCTGGGCCGCGAATTTACTGGGCCCGCAAATTAAGAGGTATTTCCGTAGTCTTTGATCACGCGGTACTTTTTGGCGTCCCAGTGTTCGAGGTGCGCCTTCTCGAGACTCCTTTAGCCTCAGGGTTGCAGACGACGTTGGAAATCGAGCCAGAGACGTTTTGTCTGTAGCGTTCCTTGGGACGCTGCGTGAATTAAATGCCACCGGTTTACTTCTGGGTATAAATGGGATAGAGGATCACTTCACTTGCACATGACCTCTCCTGTTCCCTTCAGAACCATATTTCTTCCATATCCGCGATCTCTCTTTCTAGTGCCACTGCCTCAAAGCAAGATGTTTGAGGCGCGGATGGGGATGAAAGGTCTCCGCACGCTCCAAAGGCACCGAATCCTCAAGGTAATATGGTACGGACAAGGATGGCACAGATTCAAGCCAGTCCTCCGTCTTGACAGGAGGAAGATGGTATTCCTCTTTCTTTTAGTCAAAATCCAAAGCAGGTTCTGGTCATGCCAGATTTTTGGTAGGTCAGAAAAAGGAATTTCCGCGATCAGCGCCGTCTGCCCTGTGGCAGGCAAATTTTTGCGGGGGCTCCCCAACTTCCGGCTCCCTGCACCCTTTCTGTAGATGGTGTTAGCCTGAGGTCAGGTTCCCTGCACCTTTTCTCCACCGGTGCAGGCCCCGAGTTGGGTTCTTTTGCTGCCTGAGTTATGGGTGTGCAAAGGCATTGAGGAGGAATAAGGTCTCGAGGCAATAGCCAACTTCTCCTCTGTGCTACCTCCTCGGCTTTATCTTCACTCTCTTGTATTTTTCGTTACATACGTAGTTAGCTTCAATGTAGGCTTTGTTTCAGCTTTTCATTGTACACTGTACTGTTCCTTTGTCTTAATAAAATATGTGTCTATTTCTCTATACATATCTTTCTTCTCCGTAACAACTACTTTATGCATGAATATTAAATATAAGCTTGCCCTTAATGATACTCCGGGCAGAAAAATGCTTTAACACAGATTCCTATTGGTTTAAACTCACAAGTATTATCAAGTATAACAAGGTTAATCATCAATAAATCAAACTCTTGGAACTAACCGGGATAACCGCTGAGCGCTACGCGATGCATGCTAGAGCGATGTCCGAGAGCGATAAACTCTAAGTAATTCATCCGAGAGGGTAGCCGAGTAGCGAGGGACTTTGGTTGTGCTTTTGGGTAATACGTTGCGCCGTATCGCATCAACCCCTTTGATACTGGGGATCAGAGGGTAGATCGAGGAATCCGCGCAATCAAGGTATTAACCCATCCGTCAATGCGGAGTTCTTTTCGGATGGATTTTGAGGTTTATGTGCCATTTTTTTTTTTTTTATAGTTGGTTCCTCATCCAGGTAGTTGGTTTCCCCATAGGCTTGAGTCCGAGGACTATACAATGCCTTGGTTCTGTCCAAAACCTAGTTTTCCTCATCCAGGTAGTTGGTTTCCCCATAGGCTTGAGTCCGTGGACCATACAATGCCCTGGTTCTGTCCAAAACCTAGTTTTCTCTCATCCAGGTAGTTGGTTTCCCCACAGGCTTGAGTCCGAGGACTTTGCAATGCCCTGGTTCTGTCCAAAACCTAGTTTTCCATCATCCAGGTAGTTGGTTTCCCCATAGGCTTGAGTCCGAGGACTTTACAATGCCCTGGTTCTGTCCAAAACCTAGTTTTCCTCATCCAGGTAGTTGGTTTCCCCATAGGCTTGAGTCCGAGGACTTTACAATGCCCTGGTTCTGTCCAAAACCTAGTTTTCCATCATCCAGGTAGTTGGTTTCCCCATAGGCTTGAGTCCGTGGACCATACAATGCCCTGGTTCTGTCCAAAACCTAGTTTTCCATCATCCAGGTAGTTGGTTTCCCCATAGGCTTGAGTCCGTGGACCATACAATGCCCTGGTTCTGTCCAAAACCTAGTTTTCCTCATCCAGGTAGTTGGTTTCCCCATAGGCTTGTGTCCGAGGACTTTACAATGCCCTGGTTCTGTCCAAAACCTAGTTTTCTCTTCGTGTGGGATCTTAGCTTTAGGGGAGTTAGCTCCTCAACCAAGCCCCTAGAGTTTATCCATACGATTAACGCTATCAAGTGCCTAGTTTGCTCTTTACGGGAGACCTTGGCTTTAAGGGAGTTAGCTCCTCAGTCAAGCCCCTAGTCAAGAAACGTAGCCCCTAGCAGAACTTTATACTAGAACTCTATAACCAACGGTTAGAAATAACGAAGAAACTCTATCGACCCACATCCTATACCAACACACAAGCCTTCCAACAGACGGCGCCAATTGTAAGGACGCGATTCGTGGCGAACCGTAACAATGTCGGGTTCGCACGTAAAAAGGCCCCTAACAATATCATTTGTAGAGCGTGGGTTTGAAAGGCTAGGCCCTGGTTGACAGGCGGTGGGTTTTTCGCGGTGTTCGTGCAAGTTTAAGTTTTCCTTCACCCCTGGAGTCTTTCTCCTGGAGGTGGGCTGGGAGGCTCTGGTTTTTGGCCATTTTTCCCAACCCCTGTTGGGTGCACTAACTTTTACATTATATAGTCCTTCTTGGTTGATCCTAGCCCTCCACTTGTAGGTCAGGCAGGAGCTTATTTCTGTATCCATCCCATCAACCGTCCCGTCTAACTTTCTATTAGTTGCATGAATCGAAGTTTACACCGTCCAAACGTCTTTTCTCATTAATCAGCTCTGAGTATTGGCAGGTGCATTTACTGAAGAAGGGACGCATTTTCCTTAGTCCAATTTCACACCCTGCTTCCCTATGGGTCCCATTCCGTTCACATCCCCTTGAGGGGGCTTTTTGGGGATTGCCTACACCATGGTGTTGGTCTTCCCATTGAAACTTTGGAATGCCGAGGACAGGGTAGGTTCTCAGCCGTTCCCCTTACTACCTCGGTCACTGATCATTCGTCTTCGGCAAGATACCTCCTCGGCACGGGCCCTGGGCCTAGATAGAGTTTGGGCCGGATTGCAGACCTCTCGGACCCACAGTGGGGTTACCTATACCAAAACGAAAAATTCCAACTGGAACAAAACGATATTTAAAACATTGATCTTGTACAGTATTTGAAGAAATGTATGGAATAAGGAGGAAGATGACGAAGAGGGAGATGGGATTATTTTGTGTTTTTTTTTTTTTTTTTTTTTTTTGAGAAACTGTTGGTTTGGGTTTGTGCTCATGTTTACTGTTTTGGTTTGGTTTTGGATTGTGTTACGCTTGTGATATAGAGGAGGATGGGAGGGGAAAGAGTTGATTGAGTTTTTATAAGGAAGGAGAAGGAGTATCGGGGAGAAATAGTGAGAAATAGTTATTAAAATCAGATTTTTTTTTTTTTGTTTTGTAATGCTGATGTTTTAAAAATAATGATGACGTGGAAAATTGTGGGAGTTTCAGAGGTTTCAATTATATATATATATATATATATAGATAATGCTACTTAGTTTCGTTGCTTTGCCTTTAATGGAAATGTAATAGTGCCTTATGTAATTTATAGTGATTTCCAAATCAAATGAATCAATTGCTGTGATCTTTTACTTTAAAGCTATTCAAATAGAAACGTTTTACTATTTAACTAGAAAGACCTTTGAATTTATTACCTATTTGGCAATACAAATATTCTAAAAAATTATCTCATTTTTCTATATTTGGTAACAAGTACTAACGACTTTAAATGAATTAAAAAACTATATTTTGAATTCTTTTTTTTGAGAAATGATTACAACATGCTGCTAATCCATAGCTTGAACCCTTTCCCCCCTAGACCCTCAAGTACTTTGTATATGAGAATGTGCCAATTCAGCTATAAAGCCTTTGATATAGCATGAGATGGTTGCCAAGAAAATTTTAGTAGAAAACAACTCTATCTCAAGTAAAACTAAATAAAAAAAAGTTAAAAGATAATTTTCATTTAACTCTTTTTTTTTTTTTTTTATATTACCAAACACAAAAACTAAAGAGATAGTTTTCATCTAGGCAAAGCTTTTAATATCAATCTCTAGTGCAAATTTTGTAGCTCCTCTAATTGCCATTACTTCAACCTAAGCCATTGTTGCTGGATTACATTATCTTCGAATATTATCTATACTTACAAAATATAAAGTAGATCAAAGATCAATAGATATGTCATCAATTAATTATTTAAATTTAAGTTTTTGTAATTTAAAATAATACAATGAATATGAGTTTATGGATCAAATAATAAATTGCATCTGATTGAAATGAAAATTGGCATACATGTTAAGAACATATAGAATATTTAATTCAATGGTTGGATCTTCAAAATACGAATTTAATACAAGTTATTGAATAGTGTAACATTACTTAGAGTTTACACCAGATACAACTTGAAATCAACCCATAAATATATATATATAAATATATATATATATATATATATATATATATATAAATATATATTGTTAGTATTGTATTATGAACCTATTTGAAATATTGGGTAAAAGAGACGAGTTATTTTCTTTTTATGGAAAATATGCATTTTATTTGCTGAAAAAAGTATTGTATTGAAATTCAAGTGATATTCAAATAGCAAAAGCATTTGCTACATCACAAAAATTTAAAGGAGAGGCAAAGCTCTATAAAAGAGCATGGACGACATGCTGCAATTCAAATGAAGGTTTGAAAATCAAAATTTTATGCTGCCCATGTATTAATTATTATTAACGTAGACCACATAATTGAAATCGAGTACAACAATAAAGCTCATAGTTAGATGAAAAATCATCTAACTAAAATGAGTTTACCAAACACATCAGGCACTTTGGGAAACTTTCTTAAGAACAATTGATTACACAATGTGCAACTTGAAATCAACCCATATATAATATATATATATATATATATATATATATATAGTGTTAGTATTGTATTTTGAACCTATTTGAAATATTGGGTAAAAGAGATGAGTTACTTATTTTTTAATAGAAAATATTCATTTTATTTGTTGAAAAAAGTATTGTATTGAAATTCAAGTGATATTCAAATAGCAAAAGCATTCGCTACAACACAAAAATTTAAAGGAGAGGCAATGCTATATAAATGAGCATGGATGACATGCTGCAATTCGGATGAAGGTTTGAAAATCAAAATTTTATGCTGCCCATGATATTATTATTAACGTAGACAACATAATTGAAATCGAGTACAACAATAAAGCTCTTATTTAGATGAAAAATCATCTAATTTAAATGAGTCTACCAAAAACATCAGGCACTTTGGGAAACCTCCTTAAGAACAATTAATTTGGGAAGAAAGTGGCTGGAATGAAAATGAAGTGTCCCAAGCATAGGTGAAGCTAAGTGAAGAAGATGGTGCAACTGGGACACCATTGTTAACTAGACATTCGTTGCCTGACTTAGACAATACCGAAGGGTCAACAGGTTTAACTGTCTGAAAACCATTGCAGGACAATTTCAAATCTGATTGGGAACATAGGCAGCCATTGTTGATTGTCACACTCCACACTGGCTTTTGTTGCACTACTTCTCCAGTTTTAGATTGTTTGATGGTTACTTGGCTTAGGGTGCATTGACAATTTCCTACGTACAATTAAAGAAACATAAACAAATTAGAAATACTAAATCAAATTCAAAAACATGAATAACAAGAACATGGACATTAATTAATAAAATAAACATAATAAAATTTTTTAAAAACATATCTAGAAGACGTGAATATTATATATGGTAGTAAGATTGCGATGCATTAGATAGCATGGCCTATCCTTACATCCAAAAACATTCAAAATACAAGAATCGTTCATATGCCTTCATATTATAAAACAAAATGTTCCTTTTCATATAATATCATCTTTTTGTTTAAACAAAAGAAATGCCTTTCAGGATTGTATGCATTGATAGAATCCTTTACCTTTGCCAACGAAACTGAGGACGAAAAGTACACAAAGAAATTTGATGAAAGTAGCCATTACTAAAAACTTTTTTGATGAAATTAGTTTCTCTACTTTTTTCTGAATGTAACGTTACAGGACCTTGTCTAATTTATAGTGATTTTTTAATCAAACAAATTAATTGCCTTGATCTTTTACTTTAAAAGCTATATATTTTCCTATTTAGAAAGACGATTAGAATTGATATTATGAATCAAAACTAGCATTAAATGTTAAGCAAATATGGTTACTTCTTGGTGATTATGCTACGGGAGCTTGACTTTTCAAAAATCTCTCATTCCTCTTATATTTTTGGTAAAAAAAAATATCTTTAGATATAAATTTAAATGATAGCCCCCTAGATTTTTACTAAAAACGTGTAACTCATTTATTTAGATAATCAATGCTTCATTTTTGTTTCCTCTAATTTCTCTTGCAATATTAATAACTCGTTAATTCAAAATGTATTTAATGTATTTGATAAAAATGGAAAATTTTGTATATTATTAATACACTATTTTTTTTTCCTCTAATAATTAATCTTATACCATGATAATATATCTTAGAAATATATAAGTAAATTTTTTTTAATAATTTTTTTTTAATTTTTAATTTAAAAAATTAGAGATCTGAAATTTTATCCTTTTAGAAGAAATATTAAATGTTGATCTCATGCTAATTTGGAGTTAAAAATCTTTTAGTATTTATTAATATTATATATATATATATATATATATATATATATATATATAAAATTTGATATATGTAAGAAAATTGCATTTGTTAAAAGGTTATTTTTTGGATTTATTTTTAATATATTGAGCTTGGCCCCTGAAAAAATTTTCTAGCTCTGCCACTAATCATATTTGATCTCATATATTTGTGATCTTCTCATAGAGTCATAGTTATGACAAATCCGTGACTTGGGATTATAAATTAAAGCAACTTCACACAAAAAAAAAAAAAAAGTTTAAGAAGTAAAGCTAAAAACTATATGGCACGCGGCTTGTCTAGTGAACATAGCATTTCTCAATTTATAATGATTTTTTAATCAAAATTAAAATATGAACCTTTCTATAAATTAAAATAAAAATAAAAATAAAAACACTAATAAGAATCAAAAATGGCTTTTTTGGTAATAAAAAATAAAATGGCATGTTTTTTTTGTCACATTAACCACACCCCCTACGGGGAAAAGTAGGCCACATCACAGTTTGATTTGGGTACTATATGTAGCTTGACTATGTTGCTCTCCTCTTTTACGTAAATGATTTTCACAGTGCCCTAAATTTACAAAAAAATTCATATTTTTACAATGCTTAGGAGAGGAGGGTGGCAATCCTCACGCGCCAAGGGCAACACAGATGGAGATTAGCACTATTGCGCTCACTAGTGGGGATTAGGGATACTCAAACCCAAGATCTAAGTCTTGTTGGCCCAATGCACTTTTCCATCCCATACATTGCTACTAAAGATCTCAGCAAAAAACCAAAAAAAAAAAACACACACACACACACTTCCTGCAACACAAAAATTGAAAGGAGAGACATAAATGCTATGAAGAAACATGGCCATGGTGAAATTCGGTGCTATCCAACGATATATTTTATATATTGATCACATAATTAAAATCCCATACAAATAATATTCAAGCTCTTTTTTTGACGATGACTAGAAACCATGTAGAGTGAATTCACCAAGAACAAAAACTCAATGAAAACGAAACCTCCTTAATTAAGAACAATTTAGATGGCCAGAAACTGGGTTGAATGAAAGTGAAGTGTCCCAAGCGTAGGCAAAGGAAGTGTTAGATAAAATCGTACCGGTACCACCATTAGCAATGACTTGTAATTGGTTTCCACTTTGAACTATGACGGTAGGATCAAGAGGTAATGCAGTTTGAAACCCATCGCTGCTCAATACCATACCTGTTAAGGTACATGGGCAGTCAAGATTGATTGTCGCATTCCACACTGTTTTTGATTGAGCAACTGATACACTGCTTAAGAAGCATTGACAATTTCCTGCAATTTAAGAAATATCTGATAAATTAAGAAGCATGAACACAAACATTAACAATAACACCTCATTATTAATTCATTTCTTTAGACATTTCTATTTAGTTATTTGTTGACAGATTTTAATTTTATTTTAAGTTAACATTAATAATTAACTATCAAAATGTTTAATGAAGACAGACATGTTGGAGTGACTCAAGCTAGCTAGTGTGTAAAATCAAGAGTATATATGCATGGTATAGTAAGAAAGCCATGCATTTCAGGGATATATTGCATGCACTGCAAGAATCTTTTGCCTTCGCTAACAAGACTCAGGAAGAAAAATACAAAAAGGAAATTTGATGAAAGCTGCTGTGGGGCCCAACAATTCGTGGACCAGGCCCATTTGCCCTTAGAGAGTCCGAGGGCCCAATCCGAGGAGAACTGTGGCCCAAGCTCCATGACGCAGAGCACAGACCAATTTTGGGAGGCAGCCGAGGACAGTCTAGTCCTCGGCAGGCCCATAATCCGCCCAGAATAAAGGGATAAATTCGTAAGGAAATCCAAAATACCTTGGGGCGATTACCCTAAAAACCCTTCTGGATAAGGCCCAATGCCTGACAGAACCGTACTCTGCAGCTTTATCAAGTCATCCCCAACAATTCCGGGATTAGACTGATGGGACCAATGTCAGTATTTGTAAAGACTGACCCTACACGTGGACGAAGGACATCGAATGCACGCTAGTATAAAAGGAGAAGTAAGTGAATCTAGCATGGGGGGGGAGAAAAAAGAAAGACTTCATGAATAAGATCGCCGGAACGATCCATGCACAGAACAGAGAAGGTCCTCCGTTGGACAGCCGGAAAGGACCACAAGGGTCCTCGGATCAAGTCCGAGGAGCCCATTCTCAGAAGTGGCAGCATGGCGGGGCTTTAAACGTTTAGGCCCAGTCCATTTTCCACAGGGACCTTTCTGAAATCCAGACCGGACCATCGCCCCGTGACCAAGCCCAAGCTTTTCAAGCCCACTCTCTACAAATCGTATTGTGAGGGATCTCTCCCGCGTGAACCCAAAAATGTTACTGGGCCGCGCAGGAATCGTGTCCTTACAATTGGCGCCGTCTGTGGGAAAGCATGCGCGCTTGGCGCAGGTGGCGGTGGAGTCAACTCTGTACTAAGCAAAAATTCACGGAGCTTCCTCCGTCTCCTTTGACGTGCAGCTGTTGTTCCGACATAAACTTCTGCTAGGGGCTACGCCTTGCAGCGCCCATGGCGTAGGCAGCCTTAGGGGCTCTTGGCCTCAAGCCGGCTCTCCCCGCCCTGATCTAGGGGCTTACATCCGAAAAACAAACAAATACAAAAAACAAATCTCGTAAGCTTTGGACAGAACCAAGGTCTTGCATGGTCCTCGGACTCAAACCTATGGGGAAACCAAGTACAAGAGATGAAAATCAAAAGTTTTGGACAGAACCATAGACCTGCATGTCCCACGGACTCAAGCCTGTGGGGAAACCAACACAAAAAATAAATATCAGTAAGTTTTGGACAGAACCAAGGTCTTGCATGGTCCTCCGGTAACCAAACCTATGGGGAAACCAATACAAGAGGATGAAAATCAAAAGTTTTGGACAGAAACCAAAGGCCTTTTGCATGGTCCACAGGACCCAAGCCTGTGGGGACCAAATACAAAAAACATAAATCTCGTAAGTTTGACCAGACCATAGGTCTGCATGGTCCTCGGACTCAAACCTATGGGGAAACCAAGTACAAGAGATAAAATCAAAAAGCTTTGGACAGAACCAAGGCCTTGCATGGTCCACGGACTCAAGCCTGTGGGGAAACCAAACACAAAAAAAACAAATCTCACAAGCTTTGGACAGAACCAAGGTCTTGCATGGTCCTCGGACTCAAACCTATGGGGAAACCAAGTGTAAGAGATGAAAATCGAAAGCTTTGGACAGAACCAAGGTCTTGCATGGTCCACGGACTCAAGCCTGTGGGGAAACCAAGCACAAGAAAAACAAATCTCACAAGCTTTGGACAGAACCAAGGTCTTGC